>NW_009189854.1:16911-21326 GCF_000690835.1 Fulmarus glacialis
GCCTTTGGCTTTCCCTCCGGGAGAGGTGAGTGGTACCCGGGAACGGGAAGGGACGATGCTTCAGCCATACGGCAGCACCGCCAGCGCTTGGAAAAATGGGGGGGGGAAAAAAAGTCATTTAGATCAATTGCGTCCCCCTTCCCTGGTGGTAACAGAGAGGGAAGTCCTAAATAACCCGCCCTATATCGGGTGACCTCCTTTTAGTGGCCGTCGCTGTGTCTGACGGACCGAAGCGGCGAACGCCTGGATGCCCGGCGCTAATGCGAGGTGATGGGGTGGCCGTCGGGACGGCAATGGGTGGTGGAGGGAGCGGGAGCGGGTTGCTGGAGCCAGGCTCATTGCCGAGCGGGTGATAGGACTGTTGAGCATCTCCCGCGAGTCATTTTTGGCAGCTGTTGGCCGTGCCCCCCTCCGTGTTTGGTGTTTCGGAGGGGCCGTGCTGCACGTCGAATCTCGTAATGGGGTGGGCGAAGGCACCTGTTGAAATGGGTTTAATTTCTGCCTCCTTGAAATGGGACATCTATTTTATTAATTGCATTTGCAAACATAAATACCTTTCTGGATCTGAATTTTCGGTACCGGCTCGTTGGGGATGCAGCCATCCCTGCATCCCTGAGGCGGGCAAGGACCATGCTGAGCATCGCGGTTGCGGTGGCCGCCGAATTCAGGGTCCTACATGACCATAAACGACGGCTCCTGGCGCTCGATGTGGGGCTGGGGATGGGATCGAGGGATCGGACTGTGGCAAACTGAGGGTACAGGAGCTTCCCTGCCCAGGGGTTTTCTGTGATTAAAGATGCTGGTCCTGGGGGACCCTATTTCCCACCTAGAAGACGTTCCAGGCAGGAAGGTGCTGAACATACCAACCAACAGGTTTGGGGCCCTTTGGGGTGAAGATGGGTGAGGTGAAGGACAAGAAGAAGCTAACGTTGTCAAATGTGGTTTTATTTAGCTGTCCCAACAGCCATTAAAAACCTCGTCACCTGGCTGTGTGGGACCATGGGGATGAATTTCACTCCCCCGAGTGTGGCTGTGACTCCTGCCGCTCCGTCTTGGGGGACCCCCACGCGAAAGAATGGGCTTGCTCCTGGGTTGCTTGCAGAAATGTCACAAAAAGGGGTTGTGTGTTGTGTTTTTTTTTCCCACTGGTCCATCAGACTGTGATAAAATTGGACAGATTTCAGCTTTTTTTCAGCTCTGCGAGATGCTTTGGGAAGTGTGGCAGCACCTCATCCTACATCCCTGCAGGAGGAGGATGCTGGGGGAGGAAGGCTAATCCCCATGAGAAGGATGCGTGAGATGATACGAGGAGTCACACCAGCGAAAAGCAGGGTTAAAACTTGCCCCGGGGGGCTCTCCCTGGCTGGGCTTGAGGGTATTTTGGAGCCAATTCCAAAAAAAATAATAAATCCCCATAGCACTTTTGCTTCAGAGCAATAGCTTTGCAGTTTTGCTCTTGCGTTTTTTGCTGAATCTGGGCTGCCACACCGCTTTTGGGGCAGGATCTGATCACTTTTTTCCCCACCCTCCTGTTCATTCAAGATCTTTGGCAATAGAAATACCCCTTCAAGGGGTGAACGTGGGGTCGGTGGCTTTAGACGCAGAGGAGACCTCTGCTCTGACCCAACGGCACCGAGATGCTGCCTGGGAAGGACACCATGCAGGGATTCATGAGGGCAAGCAGTCCCCGAAGCCAATGCCCAAATCATCCTGGGGAAAACCAAGAAAGGCTGGAGCCACACTCCAGGATAGCTTCAAGCAGCCGAAATTAGCCCAAAGCCCATCTACCCATGGTTCCTTCCAGCATCACACCCCCCCTCAATGATCCCACGGTCCAAAGACTTGTCCTTGCTGTGGCTTTTCTTGGCATCTCGTTGCTTTTGGAGGCAGCCCTAATTTTCAAGCTTCCTTCCGTGCGATTGCAAAAATGCACCGCAGGACACAACCAGCCTTGGAAATAATCGGGTGGCTGGCGTATAAAATAAGCAACGAGGAAAAAAAAAACAAGTAGGAATAACTGTAGTTTTCTTGCTTGCCTGTCAGCGTCCGGCTCGGTCTGCATGCGTGCTTCCCATTGCAAGCGCTGGGATTTAGCATCCCGGGTGCGAAGGTGTGTGATGGGACGTGCTCACGTCGGTGCACGGGGACGGCGTGCGATGGGTAGGGCTGTGGCTACAGCGACCCACGTGCTGTCAGAACTAGTTATCGGGGGAGAAAAACCTTATTGCAAGCCAGCCTGGGCTCCTCACACGCCTTTAGGACCTTCTGGAGAAGTCATTCAGCATGTCAGTGGGGTTAGTGCTGCCTGGCCCCGGCATGGTTGAGGGCTCTGAGGCCACCAGTTACCAGCTTTTCTGGCAAAAACAAAAAAACCTTTTTTTTTCTGCTATATCCAGTGCTTGTATTTCCATCGGTATGCAGCAAACCTCTTCTAGGAAATCCTCCGGCAGCCTGCATGGCCTCAAACAGGAGCCGAAAGCCTTACCGCAGGGGGTTTGGGTTGTCGTCCCTCTCCCTGGGGTCACCCCTCCACAGCGGAGCCGCGGGGTGAGACCTGCCGGCGTTCCCCAACCCGCCGCGGTGCAAAACCCTCCGGCGTCTCGCGAGCCCCGCGAACTGACTTTGTGCTGGAGCGGATGAGGAGCGTGCCTGTGGGAGGGAGGTGGGCTCAGTGCGGGATGGCTTTCCCCAGCCGAGGAATCCAGCAATGCTGGATTGTGGGCTTTTTTTTTAGGGGACTGCAGCTGAGATTGGTCGCATGATGTGCTCCCTACCTGGGGATGCTGATGTCCTTTTTCTGCTCTCCCGCAGGACGGCGAGCTGACCACCACGTGCCGGCTGCTGCTGCCTCGCGCTGAGACACCCTCCAACACCGACAACAGGTAAGTCCCATAAAACCACAACTGCTAATCAACCCTCGCTGGGGCTAATTGACCCCGGAGACACCCACCGGCACCCCTCGGCCAAGACGTTGCTCCTCTGGGGCTTGTTCTTCCTGACCGCGCTGCTGCTGGAAAGCAAGTCGTGGGGGAGGATCGAGTTTTCTCCCCAGCACAGGGTATTGGGGAGCATCCCGTCGGTACGTGATGCTCCAAGGTGCTTGTAGGAGTCATGCCGTCTCCAGCTCCGTCGGCTCCATGAGGATAAGAGCCGGACCGGGAGCCGGGATGTGCCTGCCTTGCTAGGTGCTGTATTTGGGTCAGCCTCATCGACTGGATGTGCAACTGTGTCATCCCTGGAGAGTGCGGGATGCCGATCCATAAACCCGACCGGCTCCGGACTGGGGGGCACGCACTGCGAGGAGCACCGGCTGGGGCAAAACACTGGCATGCACACCGCGCTCCCCGTTTCTCGAGCTCAGCCCTGCTCCCAGGCTCTAAAAATGGGCAAAAAATGGGCAATCCAGTACAGGCTAAGCTTTTTCCGACAATAGCAGCTGTGACTCCGCTTGTCCGGGATGTGGCTAAATAGCCAGAAGCCATCTGCAATTCAGATTGCGCACTGCGGCAACTGGTACAACCGGACGCTTGTGAAATGGGGATACATCCCCCTCCTGACGCCTGATTTCTCTCTCCCCAGGCACGATGTTTTCCCGGCTTTTACTTTCCCCATCCTGGCTGCCAGAGATGCGACGAGGCGATAAAAAGAAGGGAGGCAGAAAAATGCCCAGGTTGAGCTTAAAGAATTTATATATTTTTATTTCATTGCTCCATAGAGGGGATTATCGTAGTGAACCCACATGGGGAGGAGACCCCTGGGAGCCGGGACCAACGGGTGCAGGGAAGGACGGGGCGGCTGTCCCCCTGCCATCAGCCCCGCGGCGGCCAAGTCCTCAGTCCAGCATTAAGTTGCAGATGTTCCCTTGAAGCACCCGTCTTTCTTCTCCTGTTTGCTATCAAGCAAGTCTCGCTGATGGAAAGCAAAGCGCCTACGTGGTGGGCATCCAGCCCCAGGGGTTGGTCCCTAATGCAAAGCCAGCACAGAGGTGATGGCGACTCAGCCCTGCTGGGAAAACTCTCCGAAAAGCCAAGTGCAATGCTCCAGTCCCTCCTGTTACAATCGGCAACGTGCTGACCTGGATATACTGGATATAGGATGAGAAAAAAGGGGAGACTTATCATTTTTCCTGGTTGGAAGCGCAGGATAATCGAGCTGCATCCCTGCTCGTGGTGGTGGTTCCCATGGATGCCTCCCGGACGTGGCGGTGTGGACCGGAGAGAGAAAAGCAACACCCAGATCCAGGTGGAGAGGGGACACTGGTGTCACTGCCCACGCCGGTGGGGTAATCGCCCTCCCTGGGGAGCCACGGCCGGCATCCATGGGGCGACAGAGCTTGTCAGGCTGTTCCCTGAGCAAGGAGGATGGTCTCACATGTTTCATCGATTCGGGATCTGATTGCTCATTATTACGGCAGC
>NW_009189854.1:21385-22918 GCF_000690835.1 Fulmarus glacialis
GCACAAACGCCGACAGCCATCTCGGCCAGCACAGACATCCTCGCGGCTTCAAACCCGGCCTGAACATCCCTTCTGCTCCCTCCTCCCGGCCCCAGGCTCCCAAGCGCTGCCTGCACACCCTGCCCCTGCCAGCATCCCCGGGGAGCAGCCCAGCTCCATCACAGCAGCTTTTCCACATTTAATTTACCTTTTTTTTTTTTTTTTTTTTTTTTGAATGCACCACAGGTTTTTTTGCATCCCATCTGCCCTCTAAAGTGCTGCTGCTCCTTGGGGCCATCACACTGCAGCTTCACCCCATCGGCTTTAGGACCTACTGCTAACCCGCAGACACCAGGAGCAAAAATAAAGCAGACGGCACCGCTGTGGTAGCACCTCTGGGCTCTTTGCTGTTTTTATTGCTGAAATCCAACCTGATTGCCCTTGTCCTATCCACTGTGGTCATGGGGAAGAAATTTCACTGGTCTTCTTGCAGCAGCTCCAGGTGTTTCTAAAGACAGGCAGGATCTTCCTTCATGCCTTATCATCTCGGCTAGAGCAAACTTGCTGCCTCTCTGGTGCCTGGGTGCCTCTGAGAAGAGTTTGGCTCCGTTTTCTCTCCCCCTTCCCATTTAATAGTTGCATTTATCTATCAGCTCTTCCCTGCTTTTCTCCAGCCTGATCAGCTCCAGCTCGGCCTCTCCTCATGCGTCCCATCCTCCAGCCCTGACCATCTTGGTGGCCACCACCGGATCCTCTCCAGCTTCTCAGTGTGCTCCTCCACTGGATGCAGCATCCAGATGCAAAGTCCCTAGAAAGATTCCTACAAAATACCACCCAGAGCATCCTTCTGTTTTATCAGGGAGCTGTTAACACCCGATCTCAACCCAGTCACCTTTGTAACCCTGGTGTGTTTTATCTAAGAACCTATTTCCTTCCTCTCTGGTAGGAACTTCACGCCAGGCAGTAGCGCAACAGCGTTGGCAAGGCAAAACCAAGATCCCCCCTGTCCCTAGGTCTCCTATCCTGCCCTAGGAGGAAAACGAAGTCTCCTGGTCCTCTCCAGCAGTAGGATGAAGCCTTTCGGAGCTTGCAGAGGAGCAGAAGCTTCACGCCGTGCCACCGCACGCAGGAGCCGCAGCTCCGGAGGGGACAATGACGGCATTGAGCGCGGGCGCTGAAACGCTGCCGTATTGTGCCTGGCAGAGAGATGCCCGGGAATAATCGCCTCTTCCTTGGCTTTGTTGCAGGGCTGCGGTCGGTCGTGCTGCAGGGCTTTTCCCCCCCCGAAGGTCTCCGGTGATGCAGTGAAGACCCGCAGCTCAGACGCACCTTTTTTTCCTGGCTGTGAAAGGTATGGCTCGCCTAATCGCCTCCTTACCGATACGCGGCTCCGGGGGTATCGCTGATCGGGAGAAAATGTGGATTTGGGGCCAAAAGGATGTTCTGTTCCTCATCCTGGGGGGCCATGTCACACTTTCATTGATCCTTGTAATACGTTTTTTATATATATTATATTGTATATATTATATATAGTATATTTTTTTATATATCACA
>NW_009189855.1:0-2383 GCF_000690835.1 Fulmarus glacialis
CAATTATTAAACTGTTCTTATCTCAACGCCCGAGTTTTCTTGTTTTTGTTTTTCAGATTCTCTCCCCCGTCCCACAGTGGGGGGGGTGGGGGGTGAGTGAGTGGTTGTGTGGTGCTTGGTTGCCTACTGGGGTTAAACTATGACATTCATATGATTTCTTCTGAGCACCTAGTTACCACAGAAAGATTTAGGTAATTTCAAAGTGCTTTCTCCTTGCTGGAGATTGCAGCTCTCAGGCTCAAGTTTTAAAGTTTCCCTAAAGTCAATGCAAAAGTGAGGCAAAGCCTTAAGCAGCATCATTATAACAAACCTACAAAATTAAAACAGATGGGAATGTTGACATGAAGTAAAACAATTTTCCAAATGAGTGAAGCACATGAAAGGTTTGGAAAGTGTGAGATAGAAATTATCTAACAATGCCCCAGAAAAGTGTTTTATTTATGATGTTGCCCAGTAGCATTGCTCTAAGCTAAGACAATCACCGTATAAACATGGGTTTTTCTGAGAGTGTTAGCTTTCTTCACTGAAGAATTGAGTGAGAGATAGAGGTAAGGTAGACATAGCAAGGAAGAAGGGAGGGGAAAAGGCTGACAGAAAAAACAAAGAGAGTGCCAAAGCAAGGAAGATAGTGTTTGTGTTTAAAAGAAGAACTTGAGGCTGTGCCAAATCAGAATTTTCTTCAGGAACTGGAGAGCTGAAAAACTTCATGAGTGTGCACAGATCATGGGCAGAGGGAGATACTGCAAGTTCACGGTAATGTAGTGTTACAAGGCTGGGGAAAGAAAGCGGAGAAAAGAAAGAAATGGCCTTTGCCATCGCTGGAATGAACTGAGGAGGGTTCATCAGATAGAACATGAATCTTAGCAATTCTTTCAGTAAGCCGGGCTCAAGCAGACGGTGTTTTACAAAACCTTACAAAAGCAGGCAGGGGATTTCATACCCCTTCCATTCTAGGATCAATAAATAAATCAATGAAACATATGCATAAATAAACACATAAACAAATGAGATTCAGCTGGCGGATTTGGTTTAGCTCTGAGTTTGCAGCAGGAGGTTTCTGGAAGTTGAAATTCTTTGAAACTCAGGCCTATGAATGGCTGAACTAACAAGGGCTTGCAGAAACTCTGTGCAAGCTCATAAATTGTTGGAATGGCACAAACACATTTTGACTTGATTTACACTGGAGTAGAGTTCAGCCCAGGGAGTTCAGAGCTTTTAGTTTCAGTGCACTGAGATCAGATCTACACGAGACGCTCTTGTTGGGAAAATACAGTTGATGTGGGAGGTGATTTTGAAATGTTATTTCCAGCTCAGCATAAGTCTGGATAGTTTGTGTGTGGACTGTAACTGTATCAACAAAATTACAAGAAACTATTTGCTTTCACTGCCATAAGCTACTAGAAATTTAATCTTCTTTAATATAGGCCTAAAATATGGAATCTCATTTATGGGATTTGTAAGGTAGGTAAAGTCATCCTCCACTGCATATCCCAATTTCTAGACCTTCTTTTAGAAGATGAACTGTTGAATTAAGGCAGAACCTAAGGCTCCCATCCCCGTGCAAGGAAATAATGAGAGCCAGGGCCGCAGGGTCTCAGTGTAAAAGGTTGCAAACATTTAATGAGGGATGCTAGCTCACTACAGTTAACTGTCTTACTGTCATTGAAAGTGTTCAATTCCTACCAAAAAGGATGAGAGATTTGGGTCATCATTTCTCCCCTGTCCATCTTCCCCAAAAAGATTTCAATGCGGGCAGTATGGCGCACTACAGTGAAAGAAACTAAATGGATTGGAAAAGGTCTGTAAAATCTTGTGAAGCAAGGAAAGTGAATAAGGAATGACTGTTCACTGTGTTCTCCTTATTCTTCCATGGGCATCTCCCCGCTGGGCACTACTGGAGTCCATTTACTGAACTAGCTGGGTGTTTGGTTGACTCGGTACAGAGGTTGTTATCGTGTAGAAAGCATCACTATTCAAAATGCTGGATGACAGTGCTCTGCTCCTACACTTTCAGGGAACTGAGAAAAAAAAAATCTTGGCCAAAACTTTGCTGCTTTCTTTAATGAAGAATAATGACATTTTCTCCAATTTGCAACTAGACAAACTTTACAGACACCATTGTAAGAGGGAAACTCAGAGCATCCCATTTCCTCCTCCAAGCACCAGCACATTAACTGCTTACACAATCACAGAGCTGGGAGGGATCTCAAGAAATCGCCTACATTTCTACTGCCTTAAAGTGCTGTATTTCTGTCATTTCTGACAGAAGTAGTTCTAATCTATTTTAGAGACCTTCAATGATGGAGAGTTTACAACTTCCCCAGATATTCTACTTCCATTAGAATGTGATTTCCTAAGGTCATAGAATCATAGAATCATAGAA
>NW_009189856.1:0-287 GCF_000690835.1 Fulmarus glacialis
GCCAAGTCGCGTAGTGGTGGCCGTGGTGAACCGCCTGCGGGGCAAGGAGCCCACCCGTGTGGCCGAGATGTACGAGGAGGAGCTGCGGGAGCTCCGGCGCCAGGTGGACCTGCTCACCAGCCAGCGGGCTCGTGTTGAAGTCGAGCGCGACAACCTGCTTGATGACCTGCAGAAGCTCAAGCAGAGGTGAGGAGGGGCCCCAGCACGTTCCCGTGGGCATCCATCCCTGCATCTCCATCCCTAGGGATCGGCGGTGGCAGAGCTCACCCTGGTAGCCTCTCGAGTGC
>NW_009189857.1:0-2445 GCF_000690835.1 Fulmarus glacialis
ATCCCTGCAAAGCCGGGGGCTAAATGTTTGTTGGGGGAGACGGTGCAAGCAGCTGCTGGGTGGGAAAAGGCTCTGGTTTGGAGCAGAGCCAGGTCGGATCCTGCTGGGATGGATGTCCAGAGTGCCGGGCATCTGAGGGACCTACTTAATGATGGCAAAAGGGTCGGAGCTCTGGAAAGCGAGAGGGGAAAAAAAAAAACCAGCCAAAAAACCTCCAAAAAACACAGGCAAGATTTTAATTTAAAACCTTTTCCCACATGAAGAGCAGCAGCCTGGGCCATCTGGAGGAGCATATGCAGGTGAGCGGGAGGCGGCGGTGCCTCCCCCAGCTCCCCCGCTCTCAGCAGCCCCCCGAAAGGGCTTTTGGCTGCTAAAAACTAACCCTGGCGGGGGGCCGGGCACCCCCAGCCCGGCCAGCAGCCTGGGGGAGCCCCAACTTTCCCTCCCGAGCTCCCAAGACCTCTCTGTTTAATTGTTATATTTGCAGGAAAAGTGATTATGAATCCCAACGCAAACTGCAATAGCGGCCGAGTTTATTGCAAGAGATTAATTCAGCGGTTTAATTGAAACTGCAGGAGCAGGACGGGAAAGCATCGGTCAGGGGCTGGGAGGAGGAGGGTCAGCTCTGCTCAGCCGTACCCACCTCCACCCCTAACCCCCAGCAATCAATGAAACCCAAATTAGCGGATTTACTCATCAGAGGACTCCTCCATTGGCTGAGCATCACATCCAGCATCCTAAAGCCCCAAGTCTCCTAGCAACTCCCCAGCGCTGCCTCTGCCCACCCGTTAACCCCTTCCCCGGAGCCCCTTGCGCCGCGTGCAGCACCCGGTGCTTCGAAGGCGTCGCTGCCACGCCGGGCGTGAGCAGGGCTTTTATGCAGCAAATAAATCCGCAGCGGTACCTGAAGGATGCTCGTGATGCTCGGCCGGGCGGGTGAGCCGAGCCAGGCTGGTTAGTCAAGACTCGGAGTTTTTTTATTCTGGGTGGCACAGAGAAATCCTCAGGTTTATGTATTGATGGCAGAGGTTTGGGTTTGAAATGTCACGGTAGTTTGGAAGGTTTCATCCTCCCGACTTGCGGAGATGCTGGGAAAAGGTCAGGGAAACCTCAAATCACGGCCAGCCCGCGCAGCTCCTGCCCGGCATCGGCGTCAGGAGGGGCAGAGCAGTCTCCCAGCCTCTTCCTCCAATTTCACCAGTAAATCAATTATATCGTTTCTTCGTGGAAGTGGATGAGGAGTGCTGAAGTCGCTCTGCTCCTAACCTCCCTGCAAATGAAAATAGCCTTGAAAGTGTAAAATCGCAGCAGGACACGGTGTGATGCCCGGGCCCAGGCTGGAGGGCATAAAGCTGCTCCGTGATCGTTGTTATTTCGGTTCGGATACTTCCCCGGTTTGCCTTTAGAGATCAGAAGGCTGGAAACAAGGGTTGGAAAAAATAGTGGTTTGTTGGTTGAAAAATAACAGTTGACATGAAGAAAAAAAATGTCTTTTTTTTTTTTAAAAACTGTCTTAATATTTATAGGCTGGGAAATATGTCCAAAGATCATGTGCCACTGAAAAGGATAAATCACTTCTCTTACTTCAACGTGCTTTGTTGGGCTTTACCTGAAACGTTGTCATAAAATTACCAAATTGAAATTTTAAATGGGGGGGAGAGGGGGAATATCTGGAGGGTTTGTTGCTGCTTCTATTTTCTTACTGCCAAATAAAATACAATTAAAGCAACATTTTATATGCCAGCCAGCATAGCTAACATTAGTTTTCTGACGGCACTTTTTTCTGTCAGCCAATGAAAATAAATGATGCAGGATTACCAGCGAGCATCCAGCCTCCGTGGCTGGAGGGGCATTCGGAGCAGCAGGCATCCGAGTACGAAACAGAGGGATTTTAGTCCCGCTGGAAGTGGAAATCTCTGGGGATGTTACCCGCAGAGTCTCTGCCGCTGCCTGGAGCGATGCTTTGCCTTTGCTGCTCTCCCAGTGCTTCCAGTTCCCACCAGTGCTTCTCAGTCTAACCCAGTCCCTGGCACAGCCCCTGTCTGGGGGTGGCAGATTTACTCCCAGTGCCTTAGGGGTGGTCCTGGCCAGATCAGCGTGGGTCCGGTCCCCGTGGGGCTCACTCCCATACCGGGGGCTGCCAGCGGCTCAGCTGCTGACTGCACTGAAATCCCCGTGGTAATTGGATGAGGGCACTGGTTTCCATGAGAATATTAAATCAGAGCTCCAGCGCTGATCCGGGGCGACACACTTGGGAATATAAAGACACGGTAGATCACATTATAGGGGGGGTTATTTCTCTATTTAAAGTCAAAGGTATCACAACAACTTCTTATTTGTCACAGAGTCTATTGGACCACCTCTTATTGATGGGAGGAAGAGGAAGGGGGGGGCTGTCGCTGCAGAGGGGCAGCCCCCGGCAGAGGGGCTGAGCACTTGCAGCTC
>NW_009189857.1:2509-4246 GCF_000690835.1 Fulmarus glacialis
AAGTCCCCTGAGAGCCCATCGCTGTGATGAGCTGCGAGTGCTCAGCACCTCTCAGGAAAGAGCCCGGAGAGTGGTTGCAACCACGGACTGTTGTGGCAACACTGATGCAGGTGCCCCAGCGTTGCAAAGGCCCCGGGGGCTTTGTGGACGGGAGCTCAGTGCCACCGTCCTGAGCTCGCTCCCGTCTCCCCGCGGGACCGATACAGGGAGTCACTTAGCAAATGAGGGGGCTCCAGTGCCCTCCCGGTTATTGGTTTAGCCGGGTCTCCGGTTGGGGTGACCATCTGGTGGCATCTGCTGCTGCTCAGCTGTCACCCACCCTCCTGGTAAGGGGATGCTCAGGGGTACCCAGGGGACCTGTCCAGGGACCCAGCACAGGGTTAAGGGCAGCCATGCCGGGTGCATCCCATGGCTCCTGCCACGGTGCGGACAGACAGATGGATGGATGGACGGACGGACGGATGGGCAGAGGGACTTCTCCCCACCCGCAGCAGGGAGGCAGGGGAGGACAGACAGACAGATATGTCTCGTTAGCCAACGAGGTGGCCTCAGGTGATGCTAACAAGCCCATTAAAGGGGTTTATCAAGAGAGGCTGTGGGCTGGCAGGAAGGCTGCTGTTTTTATCTGAGATGCTGCTTTTGGGTTGGGAGAGCCTAAGCTCCTGCTCGTTAATTAGAAAGGCTTTGAGGAGGTTTGTACTGGTTGGCCTCACTTGTGAGCAGCCATAATATGATGGGTGATTAGGGACTCTGAAGCTTTTTAGTGGGTATCATTAAGCTACTGATGAGCTCAGGCGGGGAAAGGGTCTTTTTGGCTGTGCCTGAAACCGGCTGGTCCTGCGCTGACCCGGCTCTTCCCCCTGTGGTGGTCCCTGAGCCCCGATGAGATGGGTGAAGCGTGTGTCCTGGGGACAGCGATGGCTCGGCTGTCACCCTGTGTCCTTGGGCTGGGTCAGATCTGGTGTCCTTCAGCTCATCTGTGAGATGATGAGCTTGTGGTCATGCATGAGTGAAGCTGGGATGTCTCTATTTTCACTGTCTGCCAGGTATGGAGAAAATCTGGGGATGATTAGCTCTGAAAAGGTGGCTTCCAGATTATTTGTGCGTCAGGGGAGAGGATGGTGATGCCCGTCCTGGCAATTGCTTTGGGAGCATCTTGCCCCCAGAGAGCTCATTTCCCAGTTATGAGGTTCCCTGCTTGTCTGGGTGCTAATGGTGAAGCTTTCTTGCTGAGGGGACATCCTCTTGAGGGGCAGTGTCCCTGTCCCATCCTCCTCTTGCCCCCCTGAAGCCCCCAAGGGCTGGGGCAAGGCAGGGAGCAAAATCTGCTGGATTTTCTCTGCCCTCCCTTGTCTTCTCCTGTCTGCTTTGGCAAAACTTCCCGCAGCTCGGCAGCATCCTGCCCCGTCGTGGTCTGGTTGGCATCGCTAGCACTGTATTTATGGCAGTGTTAATTAAATACTTTCTGCAATCAGTGCCGCACATGACCCCGCTCCCCGAGCCGGGGTTGGGCTGTAATGTGCCATCACCGAGCGAGAACATGACTGCCACCGTCCTGGGGAATTTCTAATAGAGATTTATTCATCCCAGGCTTCCCATTTCTCTGTTTCATGACATTTTGCAAAGTTCAGGTTTACAAAATAAGCCAGCGCACAGAAGAGATGCTCCAGACATTATTTACACTGCATATGCCATTTTCCATGTGATGGGGTCTTCACCCCATGATGAGCAGAAGCG
>NW_009189857.1:4441-6959 GCF_000690835.1 Fulmarus glacialis
CCCTGCCTCTGATCCCCGCTCCGGTCCTGGGGCGAGGGATGGGGGGGGAGCGGGTACGGCCCCTGCCCGAGGGGCCAGGCAGGAAGGGTTTCGGGGGGGTAATTTGGGATGCTCAGCTGCTCTGCTTTTAAAAATAAGCCTGGGCTAAAAGCTGGCAGGGCAGTGGGGAGTGCGGGAGGCAGCAGGCTGCTAGCAGAATCCTGTTAGCATGTGAGAGCCTCTCGGGGTCTCGGCTACGGGCAGAAAAGCCCCTTTCAGAAAATCACTGGTGGCAGGAGCTGCCTGCTCCGGGAGGACGAGGCAGCGCGTGTGCCAAAAGCTGGGAGCAGGGGTCCGTCCCGGTGGGCGCAGTCAGCCCGGAGACTTGACCCTCCTGGCACGGAGATGCACCGGCACAAAGTGGTACCCGGTGCCTTTCTGACCTGCTCCCGTTTAACCCGTGCCTGGGCTTTGGGACCTGGGGCAAGCTGGGTGACCAAACCTCCTTCTCCTCCTCTTCCTCAGGATGGAGCTGGCCAAGGGAAACCCCATCTCACCCGGTACTACAGCCAGGGCAGCTCATCCCTTCTGGGGAAGGATCCGCTGGAAACCAAGCGTGTGCCTGTCTCACAGTGCCCCAATGCAGCCAGAGCCAGGGGCACCCACCCAGCTCCCACCCCAGCCCCCGTGGGCAGTGGAGCCAGGTTAAGTGGGTGGTGGTGGCCGGTCCCACGCCTGTGGAGCTGGGCTGCGGGAGACAGGGTCTGCGGGCTCCGGCACACCTCGCTCCCGCCCCGTGCCTGCCTTGTCAGGTCTGATCAGAAGGAGGATCAGTCGGCCTTGCGCTTTCTCTCCAGATTTAATTAACGGGCCTTTCATCTCTACCCTGAAGGAATCTGCTATCTTCTGTCTTCTTAATTAACGTTCATTAAGCAAATCAGAAGAACGTTTTCTCCTCACCGCCTCCATGGCTTTTAACCCTTGCGGGCTGCCAGGTCCGTGCCAGGGCAGGAGAAGGCTCCTGGGCTGTGATGGCAGGTTGGGACAGCACGTGGACACCAAAGCCTTGGTCACCATGTCTCCACCATGCTTGGAGCAAAAGTCCTGGGGCAGTGGGTGTAGTCTCTCCAGGTATAGAGAGCTTCAGCCGAGGTTGGGCCCCGCTGTATCAGTGGGACTGGGGGCAAATCTCGGCTCTGATCACTCTTAGGGACATCCTTGTTCAAGCTCGTCCATGTCCCTGGAAGATAAGGGGTTTTCCGTAACCATCTTTAGCTCTTCATCCCGTCCAGGGGTGAAGCTCACCCATGGCAAGGTGATGTATCTGTGCGTGAAGGTTTTGCTGTGAGAAGCCACCATCCAAACCTGGTAGGCATCACCATGCAGGAAAGATGTGTCCAGCGTCTTGTTCTCGGGAAAAGGGGATTATTTGGGGCTACTCCTGACCTCTTGCGGATTGAAGTTAGATGTGATGGTTTTTTTTTCCTCGCCCTTGGTGGACACTCATGGGGGACAGGGTTGGACCAAGACCCTTGCCTGACCATCTTCCTCCTGTGAGCCACAGCAGGGTGGTCACCAGTCACGAGGACCTGGGCGGGGGGGTATGTGCAGAGAAGGGGTCTCCCACCTTCCCAGTTTGCCTTCAAGGATGACCCAAGGAAACCTGACTGGAGGGAAGTGCTGTTCTGTGCCCGTGCATGGGAGAGGTGCTGGGCTTTTCCAGACCTTCTGTCCAAGTCACCTGCAGCAGCCGGTCTCAAAGCAGTGCCAGACCGCGAGCCGGGGCCGGATTGTGCCTGGAGCACCCATCCCATGCATGGCAAGTGTAGGACATCTCCCTGGGCAGGCAAGGGCTTGTGCCCAGCACCCAGCAGGAGCCTGGCGAGTGGCTTGGCCAGCCTGGGGTGCAGCTGAATCAGTCTGGGGACGTGCTGCTCCCACTGCAGCGTCCCCACTGCTGGGCATGGCGGTGTCACCACTGATTCCTGTCAAGCTCTGGCCCCATGGGCCATCCCCCCACGCTGGGTGGGCTGTGCTGGAGGAGGAGGTGGGGTTGGGATACTCTCATCAGCTTTGCTTGAATCGTCTATGCATCCCACGAGCAGCCCCTGAGCCCTGGTTGCGTGGTCTCATCACTCTCCAACACAGACCCCTCTGCCACAGGGGATGGGCCGGGCAGGGACAGGGAGATCAGCTCCTGGGTGTGTGTAACAGCCCGAGGAGGAGGTGGCAAACCCATGACACGAGAGAGCCTCTCCTACCCAGAGCTTGCAGTCTCACTAGCAAGGGGAAAGCAAAACACCTGGAAAACCTCATCCCTGCGGGATATAAATCCCCTTAGAACTGGTGGTGGAGATGCACAGGGCAATTATAGAGCTGAAAACCCTTCTCTTTCTCCCCGGAGGCTGACAGTGGGTTTGCCACTGGCTGCCCGCTCCCAGGCAGCTGATGCACAGCTCCTCAGTGCTGGGAAATTCGCCCTTCCCAGCGGAGCTGGCTCTGGCTGTCAGAGCACGGGTCAATATATGGTAATGGGGCT
>NW_009189857.1:6981-7554 GCF_000690835.1 Fulmarus glacialis
GCCGAAGACTTCACGGCTTCCCTCCGGTGCTTTCTCCCTGCAGTGTGCACGGAGAAGGAGAATAAAATAAATAAGAGTAGAAGGGAAGGGGAGGAAGGGAGCTTAAATTATGAATGACAGCTAAGTTTCCAGGGCTCCTGCGGGCAGCTCAGCTGAGCAGTGCGGGGGGCAGAGGCGGTGGTCCCCCGTGCACCCCACTTTTGCAAACACCCCCCTGCAGAGCAGGGCTGGCGGAGGTCGGGGTCTGCCCAGGAGCATGGCACCGTGCCAGCCTGCCTATCTCCCTCTTTGCTGTCACCCTCCTGTCCCCATGGGTGAAATCTGGAGGGTGCCACAGGCCCGAAAGGGATCCCTTCTGGCACAGACTGTAATTAGCATTACCTGACGGGCTGCTAATGAGGTCTGGTGACGGTCTGGTTTTGCCACCCCACGGAGATGCCTCCACAGGGATGTGCCCTCGCCCTGGTCCAGGGCACTGGGCTGCCCCATGGCAGCAGGCAGGGACGGGACCCCCACTCGTGGGTGCTGGTGTGGAGGCGTTGGGGGGTGTCACAGACCCACGACCCAGCCAGG
>NW_009189858.1:0-5341 GCF_000690835.1 Fulmarus glacialis
GTGATCGTCCCCCTGTACTCGGCACTGTGTTTGGTTTTGGGCCCCTCGCTACAAGAAGGACATTGAGGTGCTGGAGCGTGTCCAAAGAAGCGCAACTAAGCTGGTGAAGGGTCTAGAGCACAAGCCTTATGAGGAGCAGCTGAGTGAACTGGGGCTGTTTAGCCTGGTGATAAAGAGGCTCAGGGTAGACTTTACCGTTCTCTACAACTCCCTGAAAGGAGGTTGTAGCGAGGTGGGTGTTCGTCTCTTCTCCCAAGTAACTAGAGATAGGATGAGAGGAAATGGTCTCAAGTTGTGCCAAGGGAGGTTTAGATTGGACATTAGGAAAAATTTCTTTACTGAGTGGTCAGGCCTTGGAACAGGCTGCCCAGGGAAGTGGTTGGAAAGTGGTTGAGTCACTGAAGGGATTTAAAAGACGTGTAGTTGTGGCACTTAGGGATGTGATTTAGTGGTGGACTTGGCATTATTATGTTTGTGATTGGACTCAATGATCTTAAAGGTCTTTTCTAACCTAAATGATTCTATGCTTCTATGTCAGAAACAGCCAGTCACAACGTGCTCCAGCAGACCCACCACAGGACACAGCTGAGCCTCAGCCAAGATGGTGGCGCTTTGGGGAAAATGTGTGTAAGAAACGGTGAAAAACTGCTACGGAGTGAGGGAGGAAGTGCAAAAAAAAAGCCCTGTGAACATCGAAGTGAGAGGAGGAGGTTCTCCACGTACCAGAGCAGATTTTTTCACAGCCCCTGTAGAGGCCACGGTGGAGCAGTATTTCCCTGCAGCCTCTGGAGAGACCATAGTGGAGCGCAGATATCCACACTGCACCCATGGAGGACTCCATGCCAGAGCAGAATATGCCCTAATGGAACTGCAGCCTGTCAGAAGGACCCACACTGGAGCAGGTTCATTGTGAAGGACTGCAGCCTGTGGAGTGCCTATGTTGGAGCAGGGGGAATGTGTGAGGAGGAAGGAGCAGCAGAGAGCAGATGTTATGGACCGACCACAAACCCCCATTCCTCATCCCCCTGCACTGCTGGGGGGATGGTGGGGGCAGGTAGAGGAGTTGGAGTTGAAGGAAATGTAACCTGTGAAGAATTGGGGGTAGGAGGAAGGTGTTTTAGCTTTTATGTTTGTTTCTCACCATTCAAATCTATTATAATCAGCAATAGATTAAGTTAATGTTTCCCAAGTAGAGTCTGTTTTGCCCCTGATGGGGGCATCTCTCTGTCTTTATCTTGAACCATGAGCTGCTTCATCCTATTTTCTCCCTGTGTCCTGCATTGGGGGAGAATGAGAGAGCAGCTGAGTGGGTGTCTGGCAGTCAGCCAAGGTCAACCCACCACATGGCTTCAGGAAGAGGAAAATATAAGCTGAAGTCCTAGAGGCAGAAAATAAATGTAATACAGTTGTCTCACCAGATGAATTCTCTCTAGTCAGTCCTCCAAGATCTCACTGCTGTCTAGAGATTGAAACAGAAATTGTCCAGTTCCTCTTCCCACTAGATCTTTAAAGAAAAAAAAAAATCCCTTTTCAGGTTTTGAGAGAAAGGCTACATGCACTTATTTTTAGGAGAGGCCTACAATAAAATGAAGTAGATGATCTAGGTCTCTTTTGATTAGTCCTCTTTATAGGAAGAAAGTGGCTTTGGTTGTATCCCATTCTATTTTTCTATTTAACTGTCCCCACATTTATGGTCCTGATTCTATTTTAGAAGCCACATTGATGGGAGTATATAACAGTATCAAATTCCCCAGATGAATGGGAGACATAGTGCAAATAATTTCTAATGAATACATTCAGAATTAGTATTTACAGTGGACACCAAGAGGTGTGCTAGCTAACGAAAATTTTGTAACACAACCTGATTTTTCCTTTTAGTTATAAAGCAATATTTTCCTTTGTAAAAAAATCTGATGACTTATCTGCCTGTGTTTTCATACTGTAACATAGACTTCGAAGTCCATATGTTTAAGCAAAACTAATTCACAACCCAGGATTTAAACATGAGTACTCATCATAGATCAGAAATTTGTGTTATTAGTTCCAGTGCATAAATACATGCCCTTGTACTTTATACTTCATTCCATTGCTTTTACTCCAGGATTCAAGGTTGTTCCTACCTTCTTGTGCTTTGATCCTATTGTGTATTGATGATGCTTCCTATTGGCACATTTTACTACTCTGTGTGTAGGGGGTGGGCTGGGGGTTGGAGAGAGCAAGTAGACACACAACACACACACACACACCCCCTGCACACATTGATGTTTTAGGTCAAGGACACCAATGAAAATATCAAATAAGTAAGGGCAGCTTCTTGGGAAATTGTACTAATAATCTCTTCTATGACAGCTGTCCTTTCAACTTGCTGGCACTTTTTGCTAGCAGCTTCTATCAATTTCTGTTTTCTTCAGTTCGTCTAATAATACACTATGTAGCATAATATTATGTGAATTATTGACATTTAGATTGGCTATATAAACAGAATTTTCTATATCTAGAAAAAGATAGTTATTAAAAAAATTTTTGCAATGTCTGGCATGCTAACTTTTGTTTAACTTTTGTAAAACTTTGTTGCATTTTTTCATATTTTCCTACATTTTTCCTTCATTTTTCAGTTTTTTTTCCTGTCTGAAGTTATTCAAAATTTCACACATGTCTAAGATTAAGTTAATGTGGCTTTAATTTCTTCCCCATCTTCAGCTCTACACTCCTTCCCTTTCAAAAAAAAAAGAGAAATTAACATTGTAATATTATGTCTCGGTTCTTCTTTTGCTGCATTACATGTTTGCTCAGCATGCCAAAATTCAGGTTTTTGAGTTTTGTTCCCAGTTCAAATGTGTTAACCCTGGGCATTCATTTAGTATCTGTGCCAAGGCTTGTTGTCCTTAATACTTTCCAACCTCACATGTAGAAGGTTGGTAGCATTTTCTATACATTAATTTTATTTGACAATAAATAAATTTGCACTTTTTTATCTACAATGTTTTTGCATTACATGACATAGTTTTGTGTTTGGGTTTTTTTGTGTTTTTTGTTTTGGTTTGGTTTGGTTTTTTTTTTCATTTCTACAAAAGATTTTTAAACTAATCAGGAACATGGAATAGGAAAAGCAATCACTATAATTTCAGATTTTTTATTCAAGAATGCAGCAATATAAAATGGCTATAGTTTTCCAAGTAACAAGAATTAATACTTAAGCACATTTTCTTTCCAAGGTAGCTTTCTATATGCTAACTGATATTTTGCAAAGCTGGACATCTAGCACACTGTTCATAAGAAGTTATTCTGCTGGTGGTTCATCTGAAGATATTTACCCAATATAGGATCACCAAATGTTATTTTAAAACTAAACTAAGTTTTAAGAAGCTCTTCGGTGTTAATACATGCAAGAAGCAAATCTGCCATGCTAAAAGAGAGCATAGCTACAGAATACCAAAGCTGGCACAATGTGCCATTTGGCACCTGAATTGAAATTCCAACTGCAGATTAGCAGGAAAAAAATATATAAATCGAATTTATGAATGGCTTAATTATGAATTAAGTTCACTTCTGCAGTGAGTAGTACAAAGTCTGTGTACCGATTAAGTCCCATTCAGTAGCTTAACTACAGTTTGCTAAAAAAAGACATCTTTGAAGGTCTTGTTGGGGTTTTTTGTTTGTTTCTTTGTGGCAGATGTTCTTGTGATTTCAATCATGCCCGAACTAATTCCTCTTATCACTTGCACAATTGCACTGAAGTCATGCACACAATGATTATAACTCGCCTGTCAAATACTGTTCATGTTCAACTTCTCTGTTTTCCACAGCTTATAATTTACCCCTCTTCTTTAATTTGGTAAGTGCTGTGACCTATTGTTCCACGTCTTTGGCCCTTGCCAATAAAACTGTTTTGTCCTTATAAACACTAGCTCAGTTAACACAAAGTGGAAGGGAGCCCGGCACAGACAGAAGGCTGATGTGACCGTTAAATCCCAGCAATCTTATCTTTATTTTTAAATGTATTTTTTCTTCTAATGTTTGAGAACATTGCTAATAGAGGTGATATTAACTCAGACTAAAAGTGGAATTTTTTTTTAAATACCTACAGGGATATCAGATATAATACTTCTTCAAGTTTAACTAGTAGACATGAAACTAGTTTATGCCTACAGTCTGCTCTGCTTTACCTGTCATGTAAAGATGTTTCAAAACATATTGAAGGTCAAGCATGAAGATAAACAAACAGAACAGAGAACAATTCTGCTAAAAATGGTAATATTTCATTTGCTGAGTTAGACAAGATTTGGATTTGTCTCAGTGATTACAAAGTTGCCTTTTTCCACACTAAAAAGCAACCTAAAATCACTGGAAAAACATATTTAGATGGATGGAATTACACAGAGCAAAATTAGAAATGATATTAGCGTTTTTTTCAATTCTGTGGTATAGATGTGAGCTAATCAAATGCCCACTAAATGGATGTCCTTTTTTTGAAGTGACACTTTGGAAGAGTCTCCCAAATGTCTTACTCAAATACAATGGAATCTGTCTCCATCTGTGAAAGAGAGAATGTTGGGAATGTCAGTAACAACTGGGATCATCAGTGTCCTGAAGCCTCCAGAGGGTGTGTGGTGGAAATATGCATAAATATAGACATGGAGGAAAGGTCTTCAGTTTTCTCTGTGTGATTTTTTGCCAAAGAAGTTAAAAATGGAAATGCATTAATTTTTTTGTATGACCCGGAATAAAATGTGATACCCATAAGTACTTATTTTCCTCTCTCTCTATCTCCTGCTCGCTCTCTCTTGCTTTTTCACTCTGCAATTCACTATCATTCTCAATGTCTGGAAGGGGCCATGGGTTAAATGTAGTAGAAAAAAAGGTACTTTAACTTTCCTTAAATTAAATATAGGTTTTCCAGTATCACTTCTATCAAGTTGTAGTAATAGAATAAGGGGATATTGCTGGTTAAATTTCTGTCTACTACCATCCAAATTGTTTTAAGAGTTGGTAACATTTTTGTTTATGGCACCAATAAACACACTTGCAATGGAAATGTTGAAAGGACCTAGTCTAAAAAGTGACATACTGTGTTCAAAAAAATCCAAATGCAATTGCACATTATAGAAGGCACATCTATTTGTGTAATTATTTTGTTACTGACAATCACGTACATGAGAAAATAATAGTTTTCAGTTCCAGTCAATGACAATCTATTCTAGAAAATTCAACACAAAACTTTGGGGTTTTTTGACACTGTATGAATAGGCTGCTACTGCATTATCATGGAATGGAAGAGATAAAGCCGTCATTGAAATGGAGACAAGTTAGAAAGGGGCTCATCGAGAGGGCTTTAAACTAG
>NW_009189859.1:0-392 GCF_000690835.1 Fulmarus glacialis
AGCCCAGCACCGCGTTTCCTCTCTGAAGCAGCACGACCAGGGTGCTCCATGAGCCGGTTAAAGCAGATTAGCCATGGTAGCAGACCCCTGCTCGGCAGCCCGGTTGCAGAGGAAGGCCTGCCTCTTGTGGGAGGCAGTGACTGCCACGTACAGGAGCAGCCATGGCGGCAGTCTCAGCTCTTCGCCCGGGCTAAGGAGCGGATGCAGCGAAAAAGTAGATCTAGGACGCTTCTCCTTCTGATGTTGCCGCTCGGCGTAGCCGTGCCTGCTGCAGCAGCCTGGCAGGGCTGGGAAAGCAAGCCTGGCTCTCGGGTCATAACCCCGCGTGCTGAGGGAGCACAGATCCGGTCACATACCGGGGACTGGCAGCAGGGCCTCGCCTAGGGCCACGG
>NW_009189859.1:406-6492 GCF_000690835.1 Fulmarus glacialis
GGCTGCTTCAGGTTTCCTACCCATTAGTAATATCACTAATTACTCAGTGACCCGCTCCCGAGAGCTGTAGGCTGCTACAGCAGCCAGACTGCTGATACCTGGAATATCAACAGCCTTTGCGGTTTTGGCAGCCGGGTAGACTTTGAGGAGATAGCAGCATGTGGGCAACCAGGCCCTGTCACCTAACATCAAACAAGCAGGGCCTTCCAGCACCTGGGATGTTTACAGTAATTATCAACTTTATTCGGAAAGAGGGCACTTACACCAAGATGCCTTTTATTTGTTGTAATAGCCAGATAACCATCTCCATATGAATGCATGCAAACACGCAGGCAGATATATACACACGCACACAATACACACAGATTTCATATGCTGTCTTAGTGAGACACACTCTATTGATGCTCGCGCATGCAGACACATTGTATGTTATGCAAATTCTTATCGGAGACGCAGGAATGTAAGAAGGCCCCAGTTCAAGAAAGTGCTTAAACAGGCGCTTAACTTAAAACACGGTCTTAAGTGCTTTGTTGAAGCTAAAAGCACTTAAGAAAATACTTAAATGTCATCTTAAAGAAGGCTGCTTTCCAGAATTGCAGACAAATGGCAGAGCTAGCAGAGAGGAAACTGTCGTGTTAATGTAGAAACTGAATTATTTATTTTGTCTGACTTCAAATGCTTTCCTCTCCTCTCACATCTGAGATACTAAGAGCAAAGATACTCTGACTTCCCGAGGATGCCAAACCCCTTACTATTTCTATTTGAAAAATCTTAAGTTCCCATCCTCACCCCAGTGAGGGTGCCTCTCACTGAAAATAGCATTTACAGAAAGATTCATTGTTTTGGTGCTGAACCCGCGTAATGGGGGGAAATGAAGACTTCGGCAGTTTCTGTTCATTCCAGAGCTCTCTGTGAGGTCCTGTGCTCCCAGAAGGAAGGTTCTTGCACAGATGGTTGTTTCCCAGGTGCTGTAAAGGTTTGCCCAGCGGTTTTGCTGCCCTGGTTTATATTGTTCCTAATTTGAGACGTGTTGCTTTGGTTTGGTTTGGTTTAGTTTGTCTAGCCCTCAACAAACTAATGCTCATTATTTTCCACCTGTAAAATAAAGCCACTGTACAAAGAGCTACAGTAAGAAGGGACAGAGAAGGACTGAAGGTAATTGTCAAAAACATCATGCAAAAATGACAGCATATAAAACCTCGATTACTTGAAAATCTGAAGCAGCACAGTAGTCTTCCTTTGCCACATGCTCTGTGGCGAGGAGTGTTTTGCAGGGAGAGCACTCTAAAACACAGTGGGCAGCTCTTCAGGGGGTATAAACCCTCCCTCCAATGCTGTGGCATCAGTTCCTTGCAGCAACAACATTTAGCCGTCAGAAGTACCCTGGTATCACACCGATGGAAATGCTGCCTGGAGCTGCACACGGAGGCAGCTAGTTAAGGGGATGAGAGCTCAGAGAAGTGCCCTGTCAGCCAATGCACAGGGCTGTTCTGCCTTTCTAGTTTCAGATCCATCGATGCCTGTTTACACCATGCAAGACTCTGGTGCTGACTGGTTTTTGGTCTACTTCTAAAAATCTTTAGCAAGAGATGTTCTACTACTTCCTCAAAAGAAAGTTGCTCACAGACCAGGAGATCTCGGTGATGAGAGGTTCTTCTGCCCTTCGCTAGAGATGTTTCTTAATTTGCAACTCTCGGGAAAAATGCAAGCATGAGGGATTTGACGAGGACTTTCCTAACCTCAAGTGAGCTGCCCACAGAGAGGTGATGGAAAGCACACAGCACACTGGGGGAGCCTGGGGTGCTTAGCAAGGAGTTAAATTGCACAGAAATAATCAGCAAACAAGTGGATAATGGTGGGTTTGGTTGGTGTGTCTGCCCTCCTTCCTCTCCACTGCAAAGTATTCCACCTGCTAACTCCAGCCATAAAGTCATTCCCGGGGCCACAAGGAGCACTTGTAAAATCAACAGGGCTTATCGGACCTAAACTTTGGTAAATACTCGGACAATCACTCCTCTTGTGCTTTCATCCCAGGAGTGTGTTAGAAGCCAACAGGCTCGATAATATACCAGTAAAGATGAAGTCTCTCAACAGCACGAACCTCGTCCCCGAGCTCTGTGCTCCCAGTGCCCCTCTTTGCTGTCAGCCTGGTGCTAACGCTGCTGCGTGGGTCTGACCCACGGCGGAGGTGTCCCGTGCAGCCTGCTGCACCCCTCTCAGCAGCTGAGCCACTGCAGGTCCCCATCCCACAGGGGAAAGGAGCTGGTCAGGGAAGGAGAGAGGTGCTGGTGGGTGCCTCTGAGGAAATGATGGTGTGTTGCAGTCAGCTGTGCACGACCTGGGGTTGACTTTGTGCTCTGAATTAGGGTGCGCCTCTGCCACTCAGCTGCCTTGGCTATGGAGAGTGAGTGACCTGTGCTAACAGCCGGTGTGCCTCACCAGAGCTGGGCAGGGTGGGGAACCGGGCTTCCAGTGCAGAAGGGCTGCTCCTTTGAGAGGCTGCTGCCTTTCACCACAGCTCCCAGGTTCAATCCCTGCACGCAGTCTGTGCATTCGGCTGCACGGCTTTGCACACATCCTGTACCAGGGCTTACTCCAGAACCAAAACATCTGCACTCGCTCCTCAGTGCTATTAGGAGTATTCATGCCATGAGGGGATGTAGAGGATGGAAACATCTGGGAGAGGATGGAGTGAGTCCCACAGAGCCTGGAAAACGAGAAAGGTGATGTGGAACAGATGCTGAAAAGGCTGGGGATCCAGCAGAGCCTTTGGAAGGGCCAGGCGAGGGGTGCGTGCCTGTGCGCACATGTGTGCAATATCTTTGTGGCTTCTCCCGGGGCAGCGCTGAGAGAACCAGATTTGTTCGATACCTGCCACCCAGGGAGGAAGCTGCCCTCCTGCAGACAGCCGTGCCAGGCAGCGATTCAGGAGCTGGGGCTGTTTTGCCAAGAGCGCACATTTTCTCAGAGCAACTCATGCCACTGCTGGAAAAGAAAGACAGCTTTGTGGCTGAGCAGACGCCGCACGTGCTGTGCTCAGCCAGCCCCTGGAAAGCTCCAGGAAGACAGCTGGGTGCTCTCCTCAGTCAAACTACGGTTGCTAAAAGAGATGAGCTCCATCCTGCAGGCTGCAGTGAGCTCTGTCTGAGGATACACTTAGCAGCTGGACAGAGTGCCCTGCTTCTGGGCAGCAGTCATCTGATCTATGACTTGACTGGACTGGCGTCAGCAGGAGAGCAGCACGTTCCAGAGCAACCAGCTGTTTTGTTTGCAGGGCTCCAGACAGGGTTGCATAACGTGGCGAGGTCTGGCTTGGGCTCTGGGGAGGAAGAGATGAGGACAAAGGAGGGGACTCTGCACCTCCTGCCACCTCTCCTGCTGGGAGTGGGATGCTTACGGAGGGGGACGTACACTTTATTTGTAGATCCCACTTGCAGATTCAGTGCCCCTGCTACTCTGTCCCATTCACAGCTCCCAGAGCCCGGTCTGTGCCAGTCACTGTTTGAGTTGCAGAGCTAAGACTGCATTTCTCATTCTAACCAAAACATTTCCCTCTTCCAAGCAATCTTTATGCCTCCCTTCAAACTTACATGTGGGTTTAGAACGCATCCAGTGTAACACTAGAGAGCAACTCTGCATCTTTACTCTGGTGCTTGGACGGCTTTCTCATCAGTTGGCATCCCTGGCTCCCTGTTTCCCTGCGGGCTGTAATGACTGGAGTTGCAATACAGCACAGGTTTATATAGGATTGCCCGGCAGCTAGAATCCTGGCTCCGTTGCCCTTTTCTTTGGGTGCTACCCAGTTCAGAGGCACCTCACTGAAATAACGCCAAAGAGCTGGGGCTGAGACAGAACAATCCGTCAGAGAGAGGGAGAGAGAATGAACCAGTGCAAAGACAGCAGCACCCTTGAGGTTATGGAGAGGCTGCTCCCCCTGAGCAAACCGGTAATGGAGGGCCCTTACAGGCCAAGCAGGATCAAGTCAGGACAAAATGTGCTTCTTTAATTGCAGGTGAAACCACAGATGCTGCAAAGGAGCAGGGGTCAGAGAAGGCAGGTTAAGGCTAAGAGCTAAGGCTGTTCCTGTCTAAAAGCAAAGAGCCAGCTTTCCTTTCCCAGCTGGGACACCACCTGTAATTGCAATCCTGAAGACACCAAACAGCAAGACCAGGGAAGCTCTACTATACCAGGGCTTGTCTTTTCAGAGGAATGGCTTCGTTCATATCCACCAAACCCAGGCCCAAGTGTTAAAGCCAAGTGCAAGCCAGAAAGAGGCAGCAATCCAGACACTTGAATTTGCTCTCTGTTACAAATTACACACACCCAAACGAGGCAGGGCCTCTGCTCTTTGAAAATCTATCCCCGAGTGTTTATTATAGAAACCAGTTGCCCTCTTTGTTGACAGCCAAATTGCAAAGGCCTGTTGGAACTGTAAGGTCCGTGCAGAGCCGTGGCCTCAGCCGAAACACCCACAAAACTCCCTCTCTGCATCTAGCAACACGAAGCTCTCATTAGGTCCTGCTGGGATTTGAACCTAACGCTTGAGAAAGTCTAGCTGTTTCGGGCGTGAGGCTAAAACCACCCCCTCCAGCACCACAGAATACTCTCACTGTAGAGAAAACACTTTGTATTAATACGGGCAGTAAGCCGCCAAGTTCCCAAATGTTTGCAATGCCAGAAAGAACACAGACGGTAATAATTAAATAAGAGAGGCGATGTGAGTTCCCTTTTATCCCAGCAATGCTAGCTAGCCACATTTTTCTATGCCTCTATTGCCTTCAGCTACCTGACTGCCAAGGCTAAGAGATACGTGTCTCCCTGGCTGCTGAGCGCAAGACTGAAGGTTATCTTGGGAAGGATTTTCCTTGAAGCATTTTTTGTTAAAACAGCAACAATGGCCCTCCCGAGGTAAGCATTGCGTTGCGCTGCACGGGAGGCCCTGGGCTCTGCCATTAAATGGCTTTGCACCCCGGTAAAACCGGAGCGGAGCCTCTCAGGGCTTGCAGAAGTGGAGTCCTACATGCACATATCGCATAGCTGCTTGCTGGGCCGAATGTGTGTGCGGGCACACAAAGCCCACGGGTTATCACGGGCAGAGAGTCAGAAAGGTTGGTTCCTGGCTGTGCCTCCGCCTCGCTGTGTGAGTCACTTCCCTTCTATCTCGTGCATTTCCCACTGGGAAAACGGACTTGATAACCACAGGTGTGTTTACAGGATTTAACTCCAAAGTGACCACAAAGTACTGTGGGATAGTAGGAAAGTGCAAAGTGCCTCACTGGAACTGCTGGCCTTTCTCTCGGGTGCTTAGCCCTGGACTCTTCCTTGCTTTTATCTGCCAGGGTTTTGTTAAAGAAAACAGTAAGGGAAACCAACACTTGGCTGAGCGGGCCAGTGAATGGCCAGTGAAATCGTACTGCTAGCGGCACAGAGCTCTCTCATGGGGCATTTTCTTTATCCCTGGGCAGCACAAGCTGGGCTGCGTGACCTAGACCAGCAGCAATGCCTTTAAGCAAGCCCTCATGGCCATCACCTTCCTTCCGCCTTTCCACGAAGAATAGAACTTCCCCCAGTGCATCCAGCGCAGTCTGCTAGAAATGCCCCAGAGCAGTGCAAGCAGCAAGCCCGTCTCAGCTTAGCGTTCGCTAGGCTGGAGAATTACCCAGAGCTAAACAGTCAAAGGGCGGTGGCGGAGAGGGAGGTGAAGCAACTTGCCCAGCGGGCCAGGGGCCGAGTGCGGCACAGCCCCCCCGGAGGCGGCCAGCTCAGCCAGGGCGCTGCACCCCGGACACCGTCTCCCTGG
Organism: Fulmarus glacialis; assembly: GCF_000690835.1. NCBI lineage: Eukaryota > Metazoa > Chordata > Aves > Procellariiformes > Procellariidae > Fulmarus > Fulmarus glacialis. The sequence goes on from NW_009189859.1 coordinate 6,207, forward strand.
GGGACGGGTGCCACGGCCACATCCCTGACCTCACCGGGGCCGGGTGAGGAAGCACGCCGACTTCGCTCTCCGGCAATTCCCACACCAAGGGAGTCCTGCACACCTGCAAGGCACACCCTCCGCTCCGCCTGGCAGGGCTGCATGCTCGGGCACCTGGCGAAAGGAGCCCGAAAGCCCTGCTCTAGCCCTTCTTGTTAAGAGAGGTGGAGACCCCAGCCTGCCCCCGGGAAACGCAGAGCCCCTGCCCCGACCAGGCAAGGCGCTGGGATCTTTCTTCCCTCCTCTG
>NW_009189859.1:6969-9044 GCF_000690835.1 Fulmarus glacialis
GCTGACTCCGGGCGGTGGGGGAGGCGGGGGCCGGGATGGGACAGAGCGTGGAAAAGGGAGGAGGTTTGGCTTTTCTCCTGCCCAGATTTCCTTCAGCAGGTAGAAACCAGCCAGCAGGGATTTTCTGCTGACAGCGTGCCAGGCTGCAGTGGTAACCTCTGGATGCCAAGATTTTTCCACCGAGGCCCGTCCGCCTTGCACGCTGGTGTAAGGTTCCAGTGACAGTCTGCTGGGCCTGGCACGCTCCGCTTACCCACAGAACTCCTCTAATTAATGCAGTGGCTTCCTTCACACAGCCCTGCCGATGTGTCTTGACCCTCACCTGAAAGGAACTTCCCCAGGGCACGAGGGTCTGCGGGTGGAGGTGGAGGCAGTTTCTCTGCAATGCGCTGATGCTTGGGCTGTCCAAATGGCCTCTGGAGGGGTGCTGTGCTCCAAAGCGCTCTTGGAGACAGCCCCTGGGATGCACGCAGCTAGCTTTTGCGTGGGGCAAGGAGACAGTCCTGCGAAGTAGCCAAGTTTGCTCGGAGGGTCTGGAAAGCAGCTTCAGAAGCTGGGCCAAGGAGGAAGAAAAACACGGATGTAACAGCAACATCCAGCTGAGAAAAGCGCAGCGCAGCTTGCTCCGACTCAGTCGGGGAGGCTTTCCTGTGCCTTCCTGAGGAAAAATGGCATCTCTCTCCGAGCTTTTCCCTTCAGCTCCGCACAGCCTGCTGCCACGGGAAATCCAGCTGGGAGTAGGGAACCCTGAAACCACTCAGGCTTAATCCAAGTCTGTGGTAGGCAAGCACAACAGGCGCACAGGTCCCGTTTTGCCTTTCAGCGAGATGGAACACAGCTGCTGGTGTTTCCCCATCGCGGTGTGCAAGGGGATAACGTCAGGACGGGCCCATGCCTTGCATGTTCTACGGGCATAATAGGAATGCATTCGTGGGACAAAAGAGAAACTTGGAAAGGATTAATAGACCAGACAGCTGCCTGCCTGCTGAGTTCTGGGAATGTAAAACACTGCAGCCATCTCAACAGCTCCTAAAATTCCCCCTGACTCGTTTCCTGTTGCTGCTTTCCCAATGCTGAAAGGCTTGGGCTCCCGTGGATAAAAAATTGGAGAGAATCCAGAATTTAGATTTCTGCCTGCTCGATCTTTCCTGTCAACGGATCGTTAAATAAGAAGCAGAAACATTGTATTCACCATACGCTCATCACCAAAAAGCTAAGTGAAAATCCTGCTTTAGGAAACAAGTGACAATTAGTTTGATGGTTCCATGCTCCTTAGGTTATGCCGACTGAACCGAGTCACTGCACACGCTAGGTAGCGAGACACCAAGGTCATGCCTGCTTTGAAGGATGAGCAGAGGGTAAAAGGAGCTGGAAAGATAAAGGTTTAGTTCTCTTTGGGGAAATGAAGACAGAAAATTCATCTGCACATGAAACACAGATGCTGCAAGTCACAGTGGCAAAAAGCAAGCTGTTGCATGTACCAGTTGACAGCCCCACCTTGGACCTGCTGGTGAAGGAGCTGAAAAGGTAACAGGTTAAACACCGAAGTGCATTAGCTGACACATGGAAAGAGCCAGTCGGCAGGGGCAAAGCAGATGAGGAGAGAGTCATGCAGGAGGCGCGGACTGGGGTGTCTGCTCCGCAGAGGCACAGGGAGCAGAGGGCTGGCTGGGACCTGCAGGGTCGGGGCACTGTCAGGTGAGAACGAAGGTTGGGGTATGTCGGCACAGCACAACGCAGAGCTCAGTACAAAGTTCATTGCCACCACACTCATAAACGGCGGATAAGGAAGCTCCGAATATCTCTGAAATGGATTTAGGTTCCACTGAAATGTCCCCGATTTGCCCCGTGGTGGCATTTACGGCCCGTCCACTTCAGGTTGCTGTTACAACCCGGTCAGGTCCTGCCATGGCGGATAGTATCAACCTGCGCTGTCTTGGTACGCTGTGAATTGTCTCGCTGGCCTTTACAGTCCCTCTAAATTGCGCCAGGCACACCGGTGACGCGTGGCGATGGGAACATACGCACGTGGCTGCTATTATTAGCATTAAACAAGAAGTGCTAACGCCATCAGG
>NW_009189860.1:0-842 GCF_000690835.1 Fulmarus glacialis
AGTTGGAGACCAGTCTGAGCAATGTCCCTACCAGTTGCAGCCCCCAGTTTGAAACCAGTTTGAGTAATGTCCCTGCCAGCGGCAGCCTCCAGTTTGAAACCAGTTTGAGCAATGTCCCTGCCAGCTGCAGTTCCCAGTTGAAGACCAGTTTGAGCAATGTCCCTGCCAGTTGCAGCCCCCAGTTTGAAACCAGTCTCAGCAATGTCCCTGCCAGCTGCAGCTCCCAGTTGGAGACCAGTTGTCCCATCCTGGGCCCGTTTTCAACCAGGAAACCCGCTGGCTGGGGCAGGGGGCAGCAGGAAGCCGCTCCATCCGTGCTCGCACGGGGACCTCCTGCGCCCTGCCGGGGGGACTCACCCCCCCGCATCCCACGCGTCCCCCTCTTCCCCTCACCTTGAAGCCTGGGGAGAGCTTTGCTGGGGACACCCCCGTGCTTTGCTGGGGACACCCAGGCGGGAGACGGGTCAAACCTCTTTGCAGGGCAGATGTTGGCAGGGGCTGTAGCCCGTGCACCCACGGGACAGGGATGTCCACGCCGGCGGGCTCTGCGGGGAGCACCGGGAGCACCCCTTGCAGTTAAATCTTGCATCTCCCTTTCCGCAGCTCCCCTCTCCTTCAGCCTTTCCCTGGCTCTTCCTCGGCATCTCCCTCCCTCCCGCTCCCTTCCCGGCGGATGCAGCGTCCGGCCCTGGCTCAGCCCGGCCTGGGGCTGCCATCTAGTGGGACGGGGACCGGGTGGTCACCCCGCTGGGACCCCGTGGGCCCTGGGACACCTCTCCCTGCCATCTCTCTGCTCTGCCCCTTTTTCCTGGCATTTGCTACGTTGCTGCCACTTTTTCGGC
>NW_009189860.1:1090-1441 GCF_000690835.1 Fulmarus glacialis
GCCTCCCCCACACCTGGGCAGAACATCGCGGGCAGCATCGGCACCGAGGGCTCAGGCCCTGGAAGAGCTTTTCTGGATGCCCGTGTAACGAATATTTCCTTTTTTCCAGGCTTTCCTCATCCTGCAAGTGTCCTACATCCCCCCGCCGGGAGCTGATCCCCCCATAGCATCGTGTTTTTCACAGCTAGACCCCTCACCCTGCGGTCCCACTATGCCCAGCCCCATGTTGCTCGTGTCCTCCACCTCCTTTCTCACCCCGCGCAGAGACGGCCGGAGAGGAGGAGACGGAGGATCAGGCAGCGACGGGGGACGAGACGGAACCCTCCTCCTCCTCGGGGCCGCCGGGGTCTG
>NW_009189860.1:1512-5309 GCF_000690835.1 Fulmarus glacialis
CTACCCAAAAAGCCGCAGGACTTCCAGGTGAGATGAGGCTGGTGGGGATGAGCCGCTCTCCTGAACCCCCCTCTCCACGGCCCCCCAACCTGTCCCTATGGGGGGTTTATCACCTGAGAGGTGCCCCCCGAGGTGCCCATCCCAGGGTAGGACCAACCCCAGTCACCCACTGCCCTCTCCTCCCTCCCATCCCAGATCAGGGTGAGGGTCATCGAGGGCCGGCAGCTCCCCGGGGTCAACATCAGGCCCGTGGTGAAGGTGACGGCCGCCGGGCAGACCAAGAGGACGAGGATACGCAAAGGCAACAGCCCCTTCTTTGATGAGGTGAGGGGGGGTCCCTGCTCTGAGTGTGCCTGGGGGCACCAGGAAAGGCTCGGGAGTGCTATGCGTTGGGGTCCTGAGTGATGGAAATCCCGGTGCAGCCCAGAGGCTAGGATGTGCCGATGGGGACTGCAATGGGCGAGAAGCTCAAGCAGCAGCAGGAAGCCACAGCGAGCCCTTTGGCAGGTCCAGCATCCCCTGCCTTCACATAGGGATCATCTTGGTCACCTTCCTGAGGTGACTTATGTGTCCCAGAGCCACCGGTAGCATCCTGGTGGCATGTCCTAGGCAGGGCTAGGGATGGGCAACGCAGCCGGGCGTGCAGGATGGGTACGCTCGGACAGCCGCAGGCGACTTGTCCCCAGCCCTGTCCCCAAAGGGGATGCTTCAAGCCTACCTTTTGGGATGTCTCCAAAGCCTGCTTCACGCTGCCCCTGTGCTTTATTTGGAGACCCTCAGGAAAGCTGCTTTTGCAAACCAGCCCGGCAAAAGCAAACCGGAGAATGTTGCTCACCAAAGCCACCCAGCACAGCCCCTTCGGGAGGCTGTTGCTATCCACGGGGTGGGGTCCCATCTAACGGGAGGGGAAGAGGCTCCAGCCTGCGGAGCCAGGGGCATGGGAGAGGCTGGGAGGTGTGAACATGCCCTGGGGGGAGGCTGGGGCAGACCTCCGCCTCACAACCTCGCCCCTCTTTCCTACAGACCTTCTTCTTCAACGTCTTCGAGTCACCGGCCGAGTTGTTCGATGCGCCCATCTTCATCACGGTGAGCTTTGGCGAATGCCAGCCCTGCCCCTCGGGAGGGCTGGGGCGATGCTCGGGGCCATCGCCCTGTCCCCGTCCCCGTGTCGCGTTGCCTATTTCCCAGGAGGGCACGCAGGGGGGTCCTCCACCCTGGGAGGGTTTGGGCTGGATTTACCTTTTTTTCCTTATTTTCATTCCACAGGTTGTGGACTCTCGGTCTTTCCGGACGGACGCGGTGATCGGGGAGTTTCGGGTAAGGCTGCCCTCTCTCCTCTTCCCCCCTCTTTTCCGCCACGCTGACCCATGGGGTGAAAGCTGGCATTTCTTTTTCATTTTGTTGCACAGATGGACGTCGAGACCGTTTACTCCGAGCCAAGTGAGCCCAGCGGGCGGTTGGGGTCCTGGCCAGGGTCACCTCCTGTAGGCTGGGGGGGGTGTCGCTTTGGGAAACCCTTTTTTTGGGGCCAAACATCAGGGAAATGCACCCACATATGAACCCAGACGTGTCCCTATATCCATCATTGCCATTTCTCTTCCCTTTCCCAAGACGTACGTCCTTGAACGCTTTCAAATTATTGCGCCACCGGCTCGCTGGCAGAAAGCCCCACCAGTGCAGCCCAGCTCACTGTTCTTTTTGTCTTCAATCTGGCTGATTATTTTATCTTTCATCCATTATTTTATCTCGAAGAAGATAAAATAATGCTTATAAAAAATTTCCTACCCTAATCACTGCAGAGAAAAGCTTGCTGATTTTAGCTGTAAAGAGTTAAGACCTACAAGGCAAATCCCTTAATAACAAGCTTTAACTTTTAGTCAGGCAGCTGGACTAAATGATCGTTGTAGGCAGTTAAATGATCGTTGTAGGTCCCTTCCAACTGAAATGTTCTGTCTGTTCTATTCTATTCTTTCTATTCTATTCTTTCTATTCTATTCTTTCTATTCTATTCTGTTCTATTCTATTCTATTCTGTTCTATTCTATTCTATTCTATTCTTTCTATTCCATTCCATCCCATCCCATCCCACTCCACTCCATTCTAAATAAAAGGAATGTAATATTTATTATAAAAAAACGACCCAACAGCATCCCTGAATCCACCTCCCTGCATGCCTGAGGACCAGCACACGGGACTCAATCTCTTCTCTCCCCTAGAACACGCTTTTCTCAGGAAATGGCTGTTGCTCTCTGACCCGGAGGACTTCTCCGCGGGGGCCAAGGGCTATCTGAAAGTCAGCCTGTTCGTGCTGGGGCCTGGAGACGAAGCTCCTGTGAGTATCGCCCCGGCCACAATGGGGGGACCTTCCAACTGTGGTGCTCCACTGCCCTGGGCCATCAAACCCCACTCCTGTTCCCTGGGAAGCTGCAGCTTTGATCTTCATTTTGGGGGCAAGGTGCTGGATTTTGGGGTTTTGCTGCTCTTTTCAGGACTTTTGGGAAGCTTGGTCGTGTTTTTCTCTTGTCCTGTTGTCCTGCAGCTGGAGAAGAAGGAGGTCTCTGAAGACAAGGAAGACATTGAGGGCAACCTCCTGCGCCCCACCGGGGTCACCCTGAGAGGGGCTCACTTCTGCCTGAAAATCTTCAAAGCCGAAGACTTGCCCCAGAGTAAGTGTTTCCTTTGGCGTGCGCCGGATCCGGCCCTTGGCATTGCAGCGGGTTGCAACGTGCCGGAGAGGTGTAAGGGCACAGATAAGGAAACTTTATCCATAGCCTTGGTCCAAAGACCTTGCAGAGGTCGGTCAGTTGTAACGTACTGGGAGATAAGTCTCTTACTGGTGCAAACTGGTTTTACCCTCCTGCTCCTCCCCACTGGCTCAATGGAGATGCGCAGCCCTCCCGGTGGGACAGCCTGCCTGGAAAGCCAGGACCACCCGGATGCTGCGTGCTTCCATGAGCTTTCAGCATCTCCTTCCCCTCCCAGTGGATGATGCCGTCATGGACAACGTCAGGCAGATCTTTGGCTTCGACAGCAACAAGAAGAACCTGGTTGATCCCTTCGTGGAAGTCAGCTTCGCGGGCAAGACGGTGAGCGGCCGGAGCAGGTCCTTGGGCTGGGACAGCAGCTGTGCACGGGGAAAATTTGGTCCCAGCATGGGGAAAATTTGGTCCTTTGCTTTGCTGGAGCATCTGCAAAGGTCCCATCAGTCCTTGTCCCACCCCATCTTCTTTCCCTCTGCATTGCAATGTCCTGCAGCCCAGCTGATGTCCCCAGCTCTGTCCCCGTGTGTGTGGCACGCTTGGAGCCGGGCTGCACTGGAGTAATTTCTTCGCTGGGCTCTTCGTGGTGCTGTTGCATTAAAAATGGAGGTGGAGAAGCTGAGCTCCTGGGGGAAGGAGGATAGCGCAGCAGCGGAGGGTTGTGCTGTTCTTCTTGGTGCCACCTGAAATGAGCGGCTGGCTGTCCCCATGCCACCGAATGTCCCCTTAGGACCTGCCAGGGTGTGGAGGTGGCTCTGGTGGCTTTTCAGATCCCTATCCCACTGCCTTTGCTGCTGGGTCCCCTCCCGTGCCTTTACCAAGCAATATACCCAGGGAGCCGCCACTTGTCTTTCGATCTGCAGCGCAGCACTAAAGGGCTGAAAGTCTCCCCTGCCCATAAATCTTCCCCTGGGGACAGTGCCCGCGGCGGGAGGACAGGCTTGGGACATTATTCTGAGCAACCACAGTGGGGAGGGGGTGAGTTTGTGGTGAGGTCCCCGAGCATCCTCTGCCTCCTGCACAGAGGGGTTTACCCAGG
>NW_009189861.1:0-8492 GCF_000690835.1 Fulmarus glacialis
CCACGGGCTGCAGGGGAATCTGCTCCGGCGTCTGGAGCCCCTCCTGCCCCTCCTTCTTCCCTGACCTTGGTGTCTGCAGGGCTGTTTCTCTCACATATTCTCAGTTCTCTCTCCCAGCTGCAGTTGCTGTTGTGCAGCAGTTTCTTCTCCGTCTTAAATATGTTATCCCAGAGGTACTACCACCGTTGCTGACTGGCTCAGCCTTGGCCAGTGGCAGGTCTGTCTTGGAGCTGGCTGGCATTGGCTTTATCAGACGTGGGGGAAGCTTCTGGCAGCTTCTCACCAGAAATTAACTTGAACGTGTAATTCCAGAATGAACTTCACAGTTCCCGGTCCCAAGCTGCTTACCCATCTGCGGCTGGGCTTTCAGCTGATGTTATTGACAGTTCATCAATCACATCCTGCCTTGCTGGTGGCCTTGGAGGCCTGCTGGCATGCCTTGCCTTCTATGTATGAAGGCTTGAAACCCTGGATGTGGGGCAGCAGTACATCTTCACACAACGCACCGACAGTAGGTGGAGGCTCTGGGGCTGGCCCCCCTTTCTCCCGGAGGGAGGACAATGGCCAGCAGGGTTTCTCAGGAGGACAGCTCTTCTCCAGTGTTGCGCACACCCAAACGAGCAGGCTTGCTGTGCAATGCATGTGAGGCTGCAAACAGCTTGGGTGAGGGAAGGAGCCATTTCTGTATGCTGAGAAAATCCTAACGGAGGGCTAAAAGCTGGTTTGGATTTGCTTAGGTGGTAGGATCATGTTTGGTGGAAAAATGCTAGCTGCATCCTACTTTGTATCCCATAAAATCAGAAGGTTTTGAAGTATGTTATTTCTCCCTTTGACTTTTCAGTAAGTAAACCAATGTTTATTAGACTGTAGGATATATGGACTGGCAGAAGCACTGATGTGGGCATCCAGAGCTGTGCAGATACGGGATGCTCCCACGTGAGCGCTGGGATGCTTTCACATCGCTGCCTGCAAGATCGGTGGTTGTTCCCCAGCCCTCCGGTGGTACCGTTCTCATCACGGCTTCATCTGAGTGGGGTTTGGGGTAAATCTGATGGCTTGAATAGGAGCTGTATCTGAGCTATGGCACTCAAACTGGGGATTTCTGCTGTGGGAAAGACAACCAAATAAATAAATAAGTGAAAGATGGATGAGGTGGAATGAGCTGTGAACTGACAGCTTTGTGACCGGTTTTGACTTATTTCCTTTTTGCGGTCTAAAGCCGAGTGCCTCATAAATTCTGAAAACATCAAAACTGTAACTAACACAACTGAAACCATGCTAGGATCGCTGGAAAGTTAAAGAGCGGAGATTGTAACTAGAAGACAAGTGACAGCGAAAAGGGAATGAGTTCTGTCCTCAAAGTGGTATTTTTGGGTATTTACTTCAGTTTTGACATTACAGGTTGAATCAGCACACCGACACAATTGTGGGCATTCGGGGTCACACAGTGACTGTCCTACAATTTAATATGGACCTAAAAATAGTTTCACAGTTTATGGTATTTTACTGATCGATCTTAAGGATCCTGGGATCTTCAAATAGATACTAACCCTCTCACGCTCTGTCGGCCATGAGGTGACACATGGTAGACACCATTCGGCAACCATGGAGCAGCATGCTGGTCTCGGGGGCCATTTTGCGCTTAGCCAGGAGGGCTGCGGGCTTTCCAGGGGGTGAAGAATGTAAAATGAGAGCAGCCGCATCGGCTCTGGTCAGAGCCCCCATCCAGTCCAGTGCTGTGTTTCTGATAGTGGCCAAAAATGGGATGAGCTATAAGAATGGGTCAAGCAGTTTGTAGCTGAGAGGAGTCCTGAACTTGAGTTACTACCTTTGTGTCTCAGAGCTTGCAGTGCAGCTGTCTCCCATGAGTCTGTCCTAGATCTCTTTAATCCGTATAAGCATCTGCAACACCCTCTGGCAGGACTCGCAACTTAACTCTCTATTAAGGTTATTTAGTGAAGAGCTGGGGAAAGAATTAGAAAATGAACTACGGTAACAGTACTCCAGCTGCAACTTGGCATCTAGCATCACACAATGACCCACAAATCTTCTCTCCAGGGTACACGCAAGCGAGAGCTGCTAACTTTCCAGTGGCAACAGTTCACTGTGCAATAGTGCATAGCAATTTCCTGGCTGCCATCAATTCCTTTTGTTGTTTCCTCAGAAGAGCCACAGGGCAGCTGACACCCAGCAATGAATTCCAGAAAAGTACTAGCTTTTCAGATGGTTGGGTTCTGGGTTTTTTTCCCCTTCACAGAAGTTGTTTCTAAATAATGCAGTGTTGTAATACGTATTAGAAGCTTTGGCGTAAATTCCCAGGAGCCCCACACTTGCTAAGCTGAAGTCTGGCACCCACAGCAGGACAAATTGCTTACCCAGAACTGGATATGCCTGAAGACTGTACGTCTATTACAAGTCTCCAACAGCTAATTCTGGTGTTGATGAACACGTTTTTGTGCATCAAGAGCAGCAAGCTGGTCCAAAGGCTTACGTCCTCTTGTCTTTGGCTGGAACCAGTCTGTTCTAGCTTGTTCAGGTAGGGGCGATCTCCTGAGTGCTGGCCTGGTACGCACATTCTGTATTTGTAGATTAGGTAGCCTGTAGGTCAGTCATCTGAATCCTTCCTGGTAGTTATCTTAGATTTACTGGTTTTAGACACTTACGCCAAACAAGAAGGCATTACAAAATATTTGACTTCCTGCCCTAAATCAAGCAGTCTTGTGGTACGTCTGGGTGCAAGACAGGCACGAAGCCTTTATAAGGCTTCCTGCTCCCCTTCCAGCCCTGCTTTCCATCCGTCTGTAGTTCACGTACCTCGTCCGTGTATGCCAGCACTGTAGTCTGTCTGCATTCATCAAATCTCTTATCAGAACATGGTCGATCTTTAAACAATCTATTTCCCTGAATAATTTTAGATATTAGAAACCTGCTTCAATTCAGCAGGGAAGATACCACCTCTCCTCATCCAGAGAAGCATCTGGAGCCTCTCCTGAGAGTAAAAATGAAACAGAGGCAGAGGCCTGGCTTAAATAGACTGAGCCATCTTCCTCACCAGTGATGGCAGAAGACAGGGAACCTTCTTCAGTGCCGCAGCAGATGTTTCATGCACAAATACTGCTGTAGGAACGTGCCTGAGGGTATGTAGCATCCACTGTTGCCTTTGTACTATAAAAACCTCACTACTCAGCCAGCTGTAGCTGTTCAGCATTATCAGTATTAAAAATACAATAATCATAATTTTTTAGAAGCCATCTTTATAACGGTAAATTAAATGGTGCCAGGATACGAGCCCAGAATGGAAACTTGCCCATCTATCTTGTCGGTTTGTTAGGATGGGCCATGGCATACTTCTGGCCGGGCTGACAGCTTTCCCTGGCAGGGCTTGGGAGCTGGTGTGGGACGTGTTCGGCAGGCAGTTCAGATGCCGCTGCCCTGGTTTGGAAGGTAAGACAGTCTGATGGTACACACAAGCCACTTCTGTAAGAAACAGAACTGATCAGTTCCGAAGCCTCACTCTAGCTCTGGGTCTGCAAAGCCTGTTCTCCTGGCCACAGCGCTGAATCGGACCCATCCGATAGTATTACTTTTCCTCTTGGCTTCTTTTTTTTCTTCTTCCTTTTCTTCCTTTTCTTCTGCCCTTTCCTTCCTGGGAAAAGAAGTAACCTTTCTCTAAGCATAAAAATCTTTATACTCTTTTGCAAGGCAGAAGAAATCTTTAGGGCTTTCAGCTATATAAACCTAATTTGTCAGGTTTGTTCCCCCTCCCCATCTCTCTTAATGGATCTCTTATGCATTTATAATGTACTCAGTACCATGGTATCTAGGGACCTTATACACAATTTATAAAGCAAACTTTTTTTGCAAAAAGTTTCTACTTCTTTTCTGGCTATTGCCAATCTCTGAATCAGGCTGTTCTCTTTGATTTGCAAAGAAAACCAAGATGTCTGTTTTAGACTCCTGACACAAACTGTCTTACAGTATCCTGGCTTTGCATTTGTGGGATGGCAAAGTCAGGTTCATGTTGATTTATTTTAGCAGCTATTAACTGTAGACCTGTCTGTAATCAACAGAGCTGGCTGCATTTCTCCATCAGCCTCAACACTGTCATGAGTGAATCAGCAGTGGCAGTTCCCTAGCTCCGTGCAGAGCCGCATCCGAGGTAAGAGCCCAGAATATTTCCATATACATTGAAGTGGATATATAATTACTATATAGAGAAAATAATTCAGTGCTGATGAGGAGCGAAGTTTTAAATTTCTGTGTCACTAGTTGTAAGAGGCTGGACACTGCAGGTACCTGTTGGGAATAGCTTCCTACTCAGTATCCCGAAGAGTCTGACCGCTGCCTTGCAGGGTGACCAACCCTTCACAAATGCCTAAGGTGTGCATCTGGTTGTGCGAGGACGTTGTACTCGTTCTGGGCCTGAACCTCTGAAGGTGAGCTCTGTGATACTGACAGCCTTTATTGGATCCAGCTTTCCGGTCTCCAGTATAGTACAGCGGTAGTAGCATATTTGTATTTTACTCCACAGTGGTAGCGAGCAATGTATTCAAGAGCCGATGGAGACCGGCTGAGTGCAGCGCTGGCGCAGTAGGTAACACTGGTCAAAGCCTTTATGCGTTCCTTGCTCCAAATCAACGTGCTTGAATTTTTCTGCTACACTTGTTTTCCAACACTAATATATAACAGCACCTAAGAAGAAACATTATTTGAACATTCATATGTCTATTTATTTACACTGACTTTTATTTCCTAGGTCACCAAAAAAGCTGACCAAAAAAGCCTCCAGAAATCCCAAACCTTGTTCCAAGGATGCAGACATACCTTGGGTTGCCAAACTCCATTCAAAGAGACTTAGAACGGCTGCAGGGCAGCACCGAGGGCGAGCTGTGTTGCTCTCTAGGGTTACCTCTGGATTTGAGACCGAATAGAAAGGATCTACACAAATTTAATAAAAAAGGAATACTGATTAATAAGTTCAAAAGTAATGGATTCAATCATGAATTAGAAGGGTAAGTCAAAACTAAACTCCTTCTGTTAAAAAAGAAGGAAGTGCCACTAAATCTTCATTGTACTCAGCTAGTCAATGTGTTAAAAGCGCTGCTAATGGTGCCGTGCCCTTCTCCACAGCTCTGGACACTGGATTACCACTGACACTCACCCCTGGTCACACTAGCAGCTCTGCTTCTCCTCCGTTTCCCACCTAAATCTTCACTGAGAGGTGCACGGCTCAGCCCCGGCTCATTAGGATTAATGCCAGGACTGTTTCTTGAGTAGGGAGTGCAGGAACCTCCCCAGCAGTTTCTGAGAGGAGCAGATGTGCAGATCTGACCTCCTCAGCATTCGGCAGCGTCAGTGTCCTTCTGCTTTGTTCTCCCAGGCTTGATCTCTCTCTGACAGGAACCCTCCATTAACTTTAGAGTCAGACCTTAACTGGAGATGACAAGTTTGACTAAATGCAAATACTCATGTAAATGAAGTCTTGAATTAAGGCTCTATAAAATAATGTCTCAAAGCATAAAAGAACATTTTTACTAGCTTGTTGACTAAGTGATAAAAAAAGACAAGGTGAAAGGTGCTAATAATTTAAGCTAATATTTCTAATTTCTATTAAATTGTTAAACTACAGATAATCCTTAGAGTATTTTCAGTAAACTCTGCTGCAATTTCTAGTTAAAAAAAAATACTCTGAAGCCAGCTGTACAGAAAAACCCCATGTAATTCAAGAGGGAACACAGAAATTCTGGAAGTGATCAAGGCATAAACAAAAAACATGAAATGGAAATGAGCATCCAAAACAGCAAAATATATTTAAGCAATATCACAAATACACACAAAAAAATCTATTTACGGATCTAAAATTGGTATGTTCAGTAAAAATCCTCCCATGAAAAAGTATTTATAAACAAGAAATTTAACCCAGTTACATTGTCTGCCGCTGGCAACAGAGATGCTTTACAGCACTGCGTTAATTACGCCTTTGCAAAATAAAGAGAAAAGTTAATAAAGGTGAAGAAATTATTTCTGGGAAAAACTTGAACTGAAGGCTGGACAACAACAATCACAAGGCATACAAAGCATAAGGAACTGCAAATACGTAACTCTGGTAGTGCAAAAATGAAGAAGAATGGCTTTTTTCCCCCCAATACTTGTTCAGAGAAAAACACTACTGTGTATCTGCAATTTGAAAACCTTTTAAAGACTAAGTTTGTAGGACTCAGTGCATTTGGTTGTTTCAGCACGGCTGATATTATACAGGAGGTAAATGAAACAAAGTCAACATAAAATTACTGTCGTGATATAAATTTATAACAACCTTTATAACAAAATGCCTGAATATACAGTACAGAGACAAGCCTCTAAAAAAAAGGTTTAGATTTTCTCCATCCAGACAATTAATTTGTAAGCATGTTACCGCTAAAGAAAACCAACTTGTACGTAACTGATAGAATATGTAACATTCTTTGGAACCAGATTTCGATCTCTCTTTGAGGCGCTGCCCCTGTATTTCATTCAGGGAACAGCGGAGGGATAACTCCTCACTCCTCACTGGGATGAAGAGCTCCTGGTGCGTTGTCCCTCAGGTCAGAGAACTCCACCTCCACCTGGCAACGTGGGTCACGGTAGGACGCCTTTATACTAGGTGGTGTAGAAGCAGGGAATTAATACTGTTGAATTCCTGAGGCTCATCATCCCCCACCCTGGGTTTTATTGTGTTTTGAAACACACAAGAGAGTGTCTTTGTCCAAAAAAGGCCTCACGTTTTGAATGGCTGTAAACATTTCTTTTAGTTTAACTCAGCATTTTCACCATGCCTTTGCTGTTTAAAAAAAAAATCAAAAGTAGGAATACCTTAGCTCATGTTAAAACTATTTCAAATTCAGAAAACTATGGAGTTCTTTAATTGAGAAAACTGAAACAAATCTGCAAACACCTGATTAGTTTTGCAAATAATCTTTTTGCTATGTTTTTAGCTGACTCTTTATCTAACTTTCAGCAAACTGCTAAAGATCACCCAGTCTATCCTAGAGAAAATCTAACAGTTTGGTAAGTAAGCTTAATAAACAGAGGCAAAAGATCAGCACCAACTGTTGCGTTTGTTCTGCCCAAAGCTAGGCCCATCACTGCACTGCAGAAGGGATACTCCATTTTAGTCTGCTCACAGTCCCAGGACAGGTCAGGAGTCCCACACTTTTCCTGTTCCCTTGATATACAAAAATAAAGGTTCAGATAATGTTCATAAAAATGTAACAGTAGCAGGTACAAAGTAAGATTTACCCATTTTAATTAGCGAGAAGTGTTATGGTTTGATGTTCAAAGCTTTTCCGAAACAAAAGGACTAACTTTGTGACTTTCAAATGTTCACAAGGTGACTATCAGGTATTACAGTGTTGCTTTAAGGGGACTTTCTTAAAAATTTCTAGTGCTCAAGTTGGAACAGTTTATGACACAATCAGATGAACTTTGACTGAATAGCAGTGAAAATAATGGTGATTTTACAAACCAAATGATTGCCTTTATGCAATCTTTTTTCTCTATACTCAAGGGTTGTTGGCCAGAAATGGCTGAAAATTATTTCTGCAGAGGAGGCAGTGCTGCTTTTCTACAACCTGACAGATGCTCGTTCAGCCTAACTTCAAGTATCCAATTTATGTGCTTGAACGAGAAGCTTATGTACCCAGCCCAGGCTCCAGAGGATGACTTAGAACAGAAGTGCTCTAAGGTTATTAAACAGACATAAGGGATTTGTCTGCTTGACCTTTGGCATATGAAAGCAAAACCAAAACAAATCTAATAGGCACAATCACAGGAAAATTCATCCTAAAATAGAGATCAAATGAGTCTTCCTCTAGAAATATTTATTTCTATTTGTTAATGAGCAGTGGAGCACTTCAGGTTGCTAGCATGGATTTAGATGTCTAGCTTTCAGACATCTGAATTTAAATGAGATGACTCCTACCTCAGGCTCCCATGTTAGAAACTTAGGTAGGATACCTGAAGTTAGATGGTGAGATTACCCTCTCAGGTAAGGGTACTGAGAACTGAGAACTGCCACCTCTCGAATCCGTGACAGAGCTGTAATCACAGCATTTACTTAGAGAAGACCCAAGGGAACTGAGTCTTGGTAGGGTATCTCATCTCATCTCTCATTTCTTTATCCCCTTTTCACTTTATGGAAGGGGATGGAGACAGGCAAAGCGGGATGGAGGGTGGTGTCTTGCTAAACAAAGTTGTGTAATACACACTAATGAAGAAACTTAGTGGCTGTCACTTGTAAATCCTACAAAAATCACCATTTTGAAGTTGGTGGATGCAAATTACTCTGGCTATTGCAGATCTCATAATTTAATCACACATTTTATTTTCAGGAGTTACTAACAGGTATCAGTGTTAGCAGATTCTCTAACTTAGCTAGCTAAGAAGTCCAAATGGAATTAGAAAAACCCTGAGGGCAAAGACTTAAAGAACTCCTAAAGTATTTTCATATATTT
>NW_009189862.1:0-316 GCF_000690835.1 Fulmarus glacialis
GCATCCCCATCCCCGCGGAGGACAGACCCTCTCCTCCAGCAGCCGGAGCGAGATTGCCCTTTTTTTAGCCAGCCCTGGTTTTTATCAGGTTTTTAGCTAAAGCCCGGGTTTCCGCGGGGAGGACGGGGCCGGCCACCACGCAGGGCTCAGCCCGGCACCCTCCGGAAAGCAGAGAAGAACGTGGAAACGCAGCGAAACCAGCCCTGGGGACAAGCTGTTTGTAAAGCCACTGAGCATTCCTCCTCTTCCCTGCAATCCTCAACACACGTCCGTCTCTGCTAATAACTCGTCGGGGATGCCAAAATAACAGCCTGCA
>NW_009189862.1:411-921 GCF_000690835.1 Fulmarus glacialis
TCGGCCAGCATCCTCGTGCTGCAAAATGGGCGTGCTGAGAAGGGCCAGAAAACAACGGCTAAAAAAACAAATGAAAATCTGACTTTATTGGGGTTCTTTGAAGGCCCAAAAGTGGGTCTCGGGGGGGGCGGGGAAAGGCTGGCAGAGACCCTGGGATCTCCTGCTGGGAGCAGCGTGGGTCCCGCCTGCCACCCACCGCACGGAGAGGGGACCGAGAGCCGGTGTCCCGGGGCCTCTCCGCAGGAAGCCAAGCCCAAGGGTGATGCTTTCAGGAGGGGGTGCTGGGGGTCCCTACGGAGGTCCCTGCAGTTTGCCTCTTTGCTTTAAGAGAGGGGCAGGCGAGATGGGGGAGAGGGCTCGCTGCGAAGGGAAGGAAAGAGAGGAGGAGGAAATGAAAACTAATTAACTAATAAATGCGCTGGGTTGGCTCGGGGGCAGCAGGAGAGCAATCCAGAGGGCTGACTCACTCTGACTCAGGCTGCAAAGAGTGGGTTGAAATCTGGCGTGGGT
>NW_009189863.1:0-573 GCF_000690835.1 Fulmarus glacialis
GTCCCCGAGGGGTGCGAGCCCCGGCTCCTCTGCACCCATGCTTGCAGCAGGCTTGTTGCTGCATCTGTCATGAATTTGGGGTACCAGGCTCCTTAGAAAGGCAGAAAATTATTCTGCCGGTGTTTTGGAAATCGTGAGCATGTGTAGGCATTTTACAGAGCAAGACGTACGTGCCGTGAGGGGTGCGATGGGGCAAACCCAGCCCTGCAGCCTCCAGCACGTCCCCTCCCCGGCCGGACTCTGTCCCTTGTGGACGGGGCTGCTTGGCAGAGCATCCCTTGAGCGGGATGTGCTCGGAAATACCAGTTTTATTTTCCCTGATCTTGGCAATTTTCCTCGCTGACGCGCTCTCCCGGCTGGGCTCCATGCCTGCCACTCACGGGTGGGTATTTTATTTGACACGGCGAGAGGAGGCTGGGCAACGCTGTCGCTGTCAACGCGCGTCCCACGCGGGGCGATGCGGAGGCAGCGGTGGGGACGATGCATTGGTGCTGATCTGGGGTGACAAGGCTGCGAGACGGAGGGGGTCTGGCCGATGTCACCGCGTTTTGAGAGAGGTGACACGGCGGGGGG
>NW_009189863.1:727-1134 GCF_000690835.1 Fulmarus glacialis
GCGGCGCGGACAGCCACTCGTGTCCCCGAGGACAGCCTGCCTTGCCTTGGTCGGTTTGAGTCCCAGCTCTCCAGCATCAATAAAAGGTAAACTGAGTCTGAGAGCTGGCTAAAGCCTCGCTGAGAGAGGTCCTGCCGAGCTGGGAGGGTTACCCCAGGAGGTCACCGGAGCCATGGCTCTTGGGGACGTGCTAAAATGCAGAATATGCAGGAAACTGTGACAGGACGTTGCATCGCTGTAACTGGTGTTAATTGGAAGACGGCTGCAGCCGGGGCTTGTGCTGGTCACGCTGGTTGCTGCTGGCTTCTGCCTCGCCGTGCTGCTGGAGCGGGTCTGCGTGCGTCCGTGCTGTGCCGTCGCAGCTCTCCCACGCGCCGGGAGAGCCCGGCTCGCCCCGTCCCGCACCA
>NW_009189864.1:0-864 GCF_000690835.1 Fulmarus glacialis
TTTTGTTACTGGAAATGGGCGTGCTGTGCTGTTGTGTCCAAGGCAAACCTCCTTCCGCAAGCTCCCGACATCCCCGTCCTCTCCCGTTTCCTAGCTGGAAGGGCTGGCGGAGCGCAGGCAGGGAGTCCTGGGGAGTTGCTGCTGTCCAGCTCTCAAGCAAGAGCAAAGCCATGGTCATAGAAGAGCATGGGCCAGTCCCTTCTGGCAATGACATTTGCTTCTCTGGGCAGAGGTCTTGTTGGTACAACAAACTGTAGAGATCAGAGCAGCTTCTCCTGGTTTCTTTTTCTGTTGTTCTTTGAGAGTTGATGTGCAAAGCCAGTACACATATTGGGTTTTGTACATTTTTCTGAGCAGTGACTTCACCCAGCTGTGCTGAAAAGCATTAACCTAATACTGTTGAATCTTAGGGAGAGAAAATAAAACGAAGTAGCTGAACCAAGTAATTTTTGAAAACTGTGGCCTTTACGTTTGTCAGCTTGCAAAGCAGTGAACATTGAAGTTCTCTGAAATTCTTAGTTTGAAACTTTGTTTTTCCTCTTTGGTGTTCCCACTTGCTTGGTGTTCACCATAGCTTTACAGTTGTCATCGGTGTCTGCATTAACCTCTCCTGAAGTCAGACCAGCCTCAGCAGATTTTCACTATTACTGTAATCTTGTTCACATGCTCCTTTTTTTGTCTCAAAAAAAAAAAAAGATGCAATTAATTATATAATTGCAAATATATTGCTTACCTGTGTGCTTATGTATAAAATTTGGGAATGCTCTTAATGAATTCCTATGTGATACCTTAAATTTGCAGGATTTTTATAAATGGACACAAGAGGTGCTTTCTGATGGCTTAGGGTTCCATCAGCAAATGGTT
>NW_009189864.1:891-52181 GCF_000690835.1 Fulmarus glacialis
ATAATGCTTTTGAGTTTTATGTTACTAAATAATTTTTTACTGTTTGATGTTTGTGTCTAGTAACATGCATTCAACTTACAAAAAAAAAGTCTTGTTCTTGATGTGAAGTGCTTTTTGTTCTTTTTTGCTTGTTTGATGATGGTACATGTTTTTCTAGGGGCTGGCAAGGTTTGATTGCATATGGATGTCATTCCCTTGTGCTGATAGTTGATGCCAGTACTGCTCAGACTTTACAGGTTTTGGAAAGACACAAAGCTAGTGTTGTCAAGGTGAGATGTACATGTTTTAAGGTATATTACTTGATTCTCGTGTATATATTATTTTTCGAAACCACTGTAAATACTTGTCATATTGCATTTGATTTTCACATAAAATCTGTTGTAAAATACTCATATTTTACATGATCTCTTTTACAGCTAAATCAAACCACACATGCTGAAATTTGAGCTGAGGTTGATGGTATACCTTTATAGAAGGTGTAGAATATATAGAAGGTGTAGAATATATAGAAGCATTTGGTAGTGTTATAGAACACAGACAGAAATGTTTCTAAGAAAGGTCTTAACATGACAGAATTTCAAATGAACATTACAAAATATCAAATGAATCTCTTTGTTGATGCCCTTGCTGATCTTTCCTATTGTGGAGGTAACCAGTGCACTATTACAAAAACTATAACAAAAGTTACTTTTGCATTTTTACTTCTGTTCTTACCCATAGAAAAGGAACAATAGCAGACAAAACTGAACATTTATTTTAGCGATAAAAAATGGCTGCAATTTAAGCTTAAGTGTAGGGTACCTGTACTTTCCTTTGAAGGTCCTTGACTTGAAATTGCAGAGTTTGACTTTGGGTCAAGTGTGGAACAGGATGTATTTATTTGATACATCATTTCTTTGACTGTGGAGAATGACAGATCCAGTCAGGGTTTAGAGGAATGTTTGGCTGGCAGATGTAATGTTTGATAGTCCTTAGCTCAAATGCTATATTAGAAGGCAGTCAGTAATTTATGAAGAAAATCAGACGTTTAGATAGGGGGATCTTGGTGGGTTTTGTAGTAAAAGAAAATGTTTGAATGTGCCTTCTGGAAATTGCACACTATTTTTTTCCATGTGTAATTTTCTTTAAATAGACCATCTTCATATAGGTACACTAACGGTATATTAGATATGGACACTCTGGTATTTTAAAATTAAATACAATTATTTTGTCTTTGGGTTTGATAATTTACTGACTTCTGAGCCATCATGTTATGATGATGTCTTTCTGCACACTGAAGAGCTTCAGTTTTTTAGTGAGTGGTTTTGAAACTCCAGTATATTCAGTAGTTACATAGATGGTGGTGTTTATGTGTCTTTATATAGCATAATGTATTTCTCTGCTAGAGAGTCCAATTAAGTGCTCTTTTTTATAATAATAAACTGTTCAAATTCTGGGTGAAAATTGGGTAGGGCAAAACTGATACAGATCCATACAAGATCTCGGCCAGGAGTCATACAGATGATGACGTTGTGGCTTTTAAAAATGGTTATAAAGTTTAGGAATTAGTTTTGCTTGATTAGAGAGAATTTTAAACTGACTGGAAAAAAGGAAGGTGGAAGGCTTAGGTTTCAAAATAGATACTTTACGTCATTTTTTGAGACTTGTGTGCTGTGACATGTTTAAAAATAATGCTAAAAGGTCACAAAGGATGAAAAACTGCCTTCTTCCAGCATGTTTGTATACTTGCCCAAATGTTTCAGTGAATTTTGAGGATTCTCAGGGTTGCCCAAACATTGCTGTCAACTTAGAGCTTGTGCTGCTATTACGAATAGTCTCTCTGGTGACAAATGTGAGGCAAATTACCTGACTCAGTAAGGAGAGGTTATTTCTCGGTTATCTCAGAGCAAAGGTGTGTACACGACAGCAACCACAGAGTAAGCAGCACTCTGTGAATACGTTTGCTTGCCTTTTGGCAACTTGTTTGGGTAAGCATACGCTTAGCCTCAGTTGTCTTCAAGCTGCCCTTTAAAGTGAACAAATCAATTCCAATGTCTATACTTGTGTAAAAAATAGAAAATGTCAGTGGTATGGAGGTAGCAGCTATAATGATGACTCTGCTTTAAAATTTCCACTTAGCTTAGATAATAAGTTGTAGCAAAATTAGTTTTTGGTCCATGTGATGATAGCATTTTAATGTGCTTCATTTACATTCACTAGCTTTGAGAAGTAACGTTATTTCATTAGGAAACCAAATGCTGAAGTCCAAATAGTTTTTATATAATTTATAAGATAATTTTTCAAAACCACTATCTGGTGCTTTATTAACAGAAATAGACTGTAAGAAAATGACTAATTTATAAGGAGGAAGAGTGAAGAGAGATTCTGTTCTGCTTTAAGAAGTAGACATTATATGAGAAATTATGAGGCCATGATCATTGCAGATACCTTTACGTGCATTTGTAAGAAATTTTCTTCAATTTCTAACTGACTTATTTTTTTGTTTGTAAATGCTAAGAGTGTAAATAAGCTGGAGGGGATCTGTAAGAAGTCTGCTGTGTATGTCTGACTTAAACTCTGTGTACTAGAGATTCACACCAGCAAACTCACCCTACAGGGGATCTTCTCCCCCAAAACCCATGCTTCAGATTTGAAAAATTTCAAAACACACCGCTATCTGCAATAAAAAAGCAAAGAGAAAAGCAATTGCTTCATAATCCTTCTGCAGTCTGTTTAACTATTTTTCTTTAAATACTTCCTGGCCTTTGGCTGTCATAACTGTGTCTGGAATAGGTAATGGTTTCAGTGAAAATGGATCCATGTTAGTTGTCCATATGTGCATACGGTGTTTGTGGGATACTGATAACTTTGTAAGGAGTGGATTATATCTGATTTTTTTTTTGTACCTTTACAAAGAGTACTTGAAAGAGTACTTTTACAAAAGAAAATGGAATTACAGGAACAATTTTTTGATTGAGGATTAAAATTTCATTTGTGTCTGTTCTGATATGTTAATAAACAGTGATAGTAAGATTCTTTAAATCAGGTGAGATAGATTGTGAAAATTAAAAAAAACTTCACCTCTGGTTCCTGTTTCTGACCAATGCTGCTGTATTTTGAAGTCAGGGTAGAGAGGCAGTGACCAGTACAGTAAGAAAATAATTTCTTTTAGCAGAGGGATCAGGTCATGTGTGGGGACTTTGTTGGAGCAGTGCGACTACAGTGAGAAAAGAGGGCTTACGGTGTTAGAGAGCAGCATGAGTTCTGGTTGAGACTGATTGCGTTAAAGGTCTCCTTTTTGTTGTTCATAACTTGGTGACAGCTCCTCCCTTAGGAAATGATGTTTTCCAGACTTGGAATTTGCTTCAAAGTAATATATATTTAACTGAGGAAGAAATAGCTTTGCAGGTTTCTATAATTAGTTTTTTTAATAGCTACATAGCTACATGCCGGTATCCTCATGGCTAATTTTTTTTGAACAGCAGGGAATCAGGAATTGCAAAACTGGAATTTGCAGGTAGAGGAGACTCTCCTAAGAATTCTTTGTTATTCTGGTAGAAACACACTTTGGGTTTATAGCTAGAGCTCTTTGAAGATTGCTTGCTGTGCACGTGTAACGTTTGTTTAATTTATTCAGCTAGGCTTTTGAGATACATCCTGGTTACATCTCTGAGAGGGGTAGCACAAAGGTGGCTACAGTGCTCTGAATGCTGTTACAACTGTAACTCATGTTGCAAAGTTAGTGGTGCCTAATGGTAATTCTATTTTTATTTTTTTAATGTCATGCTTTCAATATCTGCAAAAAGTGTTGTGTTTGCCTTCGCCCTTTCTCTGTCAGGTACTGTGACAGCACACAGCTAGCTAGCTGGAGCATCATTTTTCTAGCAGGTAAACTCCCATTAGCTTAGCATTAAGATTTCTTTATTCTGTTAGTGCCTTCAGTCTCTCTTAGGGGCAGAAGTTCACATTTAAAGCAGAAAGCAAAACAAGTCCATATTGAATAGATAAAGAAGGAGTGAGTGTTATCTCCTTATAACCTTGGGAGACTTGTAGACAGAATGTTTCAGATTTCAAGACACACAGTTTTCATACATATTGCCAACTTGCAAGCCCGTGCAGCTTGAAATCCCAAACCGGAAAGTGGTATGTGGAAATTAGTGGTGGCAGCATGCTGAAAAGAACCAAAAAGATAGCAAATGACAGCAATAGCTTGACATGAGATGACATATAGATGAAGAACTAACCTTCCTTCCTCCCCAATACCATAATATACCTATATTTGACAGATTAGGAAAATGACATGTTTTAGGATGTGTGTAAAAGTTGGATGGTAAATTTTCAACTTTCATTTGTTTGGAAATCAGTGGGTATAAAACCTCTAACATTGCCATTTAGTTTCTTCTAAATATCTGAGTAAACTTCTTATATATATAGCATATATTTATGGATTGTTGTAGTTACCTTCAGGAACAAGGATTGTTGATTTACGTAATTTGAAAATACCAACCATGCAGTCATGCAGCACAGTTGCAACATACCTTAAATTTGCACAACTGATGGTAGCTTAAAGGTATGCTTACACAGATGCTATTAATGTTAACTATTACTATGCTTTTTTGTTGAGTTGTTTAGTATTTTTTTATCCATCTGAAAAATATGAAGTATGGTGTCTTTGTTATATATGCTTGCCTCTTTTGACCAATTTTCACCTGTATCTTCAGGTTAAGTGGGCTAAAGAAAATTACCATCACAATATTGGCTCTCCATATTCTTTACGTTTAGCTTCTGCTGATGTTACTGGAAAAATAATTGTATGGGATGTGGCAACAGGAACAGCTCGTTGTGAAATACAAGAACATGCAAAACCAATTCAAGGTAATGATAGTGCATGATGTTTCTATGGAAGTTATTTTATGGAGCATTGTGTACAAATCCATCACCTAAGTTTTGCAAACTATGCTCAGTTCTGCCATTGAATTTTACTGTTGGGATTACTAGCCTTCTCTATGTTTGTCTACTCATTTTCTGTGTAAATGTAAGACTTACTGTGTCCCAGAGGGATGCTGTGAGATTTAATTCATTATGGTAATATTTTCCAAGATCTTCTGAAAAAAAAGTTACAATCTATTTTTATTAATGTTATTGATTGAAATAGTAATATTTACAGTGTCAGGTACATCTTCCTGATTACTAGCCTTCTCTATGTTTGTCTACTCATTTTCTGTGTAAATGTAACTGTGTCCCAGAGGGATGCTGTGTCCCAGAGGGATGCTGTGAGATTTAATTCATTATGGTAATATTTTCCAAGATCTTCTGAAAAAAAAGTTACAATCTATTTTTATTAATGTTATTGATTGAAATAGTAATATTTACAGTGTCAGGTACATCTTCCTGTTTTTGAATTGGGGATGTAGTGCAGTTTGCATTGCACCTGAATGTTAATGTCATCTAAAGTGGTGTGGTACTTTAAACATTGCTGTAAGTTAAGAGTTTTGATTGTGCACATATACTTTGACAATTATTTAGATAGTTCATTATATAGCTACTTCTGATCAAATATACTAGCACGATAACACACATTTGCAATGTACCTAGAGAGAGAAGGTTTTTTTGAGCATCTATGCAGTTGTCTGATTCGTAGGAGCAGGGAGATTTTTCTATGCATAGATAGCAATACTAACATGTGAAAAGTGAAATGGAGAAAGGACAAGGTGTTATGTAAATTTTAGCATAGAAGACAGTTGAAAATAAGGTAGGTTTCACATATAGTTGAAGTTAGCGGTAGGAAGTCTTGAAACTGAGCATGCCACATTTGAATTAGGTTTCAGGTGTGATTAAGTGGACATAAGTGGTAAGGATTAACACAAAGCAGTCAAGAGAAAGAGGAAATTTCAAGATGGTAAAAAAACCTGGTTTTGGATTTAATTTGAGAAGACAGTTTAGCGGTGGTATTTGCTGCTTTTGATTCAGTTGTGTAGGTGATAGCCCAGTGCAGCTGGGAAGGTCTGAAAAATACCCAGTAAACTCTACGCAAACAGTTCTGGGCAGCTGGATGTTTGAAGATTCTTTATCCCATTACTAGAAAAAAAATCATGATTTCGTTCAGGGGTTTCACAAGTCTCTGGGGGAAGTAAAAAACGAAAGCAAAAACCAACCAACCAGTCAAAATCCCACAAAACCCCCCAAACAAACAAGCAAACAAAAGCCTGGAGAAAGGAGATATGCATTTATGATGTTGTAAGCTATAGAAGATTCATGTTTGCTTGTGCTAGAGGCAGAAATGCCTAGAAACCTGGCATAGAGGCCAGTACTATCTTAATTGGTCTGATGAAGCCTAGAGAACAGAAAATGTAGCCACTGGCCAGGTATACCACAATTAAGAGAATATATTGGAAAGGAATAATTAAGTGTCTTTTTCCTTGCTTCTTTTTGTGCTCATCTATTAGTAAGGTGTCATCCATCAAACTCTCCCTTTCATTTGTTAGCATCTTGTACTTCATCAATTAAAAAGTTAAGGTAGTGGTTAGAACTCAGAAAAGGGAATCAAAAGATCTAGACTTCGTTCCTTGTTGCATCACACACTCAGTATCATTTTTACTATTGCTTTAATTGGTGCAGTTTGTAGTTGATACTATTACCCTCCTACTATTGTAAAACTTGTTTTTTTGGTTCTAATTACTTGTGGTAGGCACTTTTCTGTGTATTGGAACCGCTCCTGACAGAGCTGACCAGGAGCTGGCTGGAGCACTGAATCCAGTTAGCTTTGTGGCTGCGCTGCTGTGGCTGGTCTGCTTCCAGTACCTGAGCTGATGCTGCGAGTGGACTGCTTCCAGCACCAGGCTGGCTCTTTCAGAATTAGCAAGTACAGCACAGCAGCATCTACATGCTCTGCTGCATGTTCTGGATTTCTGTTTATTGCTATTGCTGTCCACACTAGCAATATGTCTACAAATTTCTGAAATAAAATTTAGAACACTTCCCCCCCACCCCGACCCTGCCCCAAGAAACTAAGTTTCTAAGAATAATTTATAGTTTATTTGGACTATTTTAAAAGCTGTGATGAGGCTTGTGTTATACCTGGTTTTTATTATGAATTCTATTATACAAAAGCCCACTTACGAAATTAGGTTGTTTAGTTTTTGTTATTGTTCTGTTTTTATAAATCCTGTGACAGTAGATACAATATCGTAAGTCTGTAAGTCTGGGAGTGGGACACTGAAAATTTATTCTATTGACTGCAGTTAATTTTATTAGTGTTATTTCTTTTTTTTGTGTTATAAATTGTGTTTTATTTACTCCTGACATGGATTTGCTGAATGTTTGGTGGAGTTTTGACCATGCCATTTGAAGATTTCTCCAAGTTTTCAGACCCAATGAAGGCTTTCCAATATGGTGGGCAAGAAAAAACGTTAATAAGCAACAGAATTAAAATTTTGTTCCATCCTCAGTCCCTGATTTGATTCAGCAATAATCTCTATCAAAAGGAGCTTCTTTTCCTTTCCATCTGTTTCTGAGGCCTCTGGCTGTTTTTTACAAGCCTGTAGAAAATGGTGCAAATACAGAGATCGAGCCCCAGAGTGATCTGCTGGTTCTCTGTGTGTTATCTGTAAGAGCTTTGTAGGATAACAGCTGGAGCCTTACTGTTTCAGTGAGGAGGAAAGTGGAGCTTCAGTGTAAGGCACTCTTCTTTATTTGATCCAAACTCTGCATTCACCTGGGAAGCAGTTAACCATTTGTTAACTTACAGCGTAACTCATTAGGGGACACATGGTTTCTCTGAAACCCAGTGAGAAGCACTTATCAGCTCTGAAAAAGCTGAATTGATAAAACGGAAGAATGGCTGAGGAAGGAAGTTTTTTCAACATCTTAATATATATGAACATATTGTAGAGAAGCTGTGACTTGGTGAGGTCATGCAGTGAGCACTAGGAGCTGGACTGGGGGGACTTCATTGCCTGCCTGACCCATTCTATTGTCTAAAACACTACCTCATGGAGCGTGTAGGTAGCTCTAATGTAGCTCCTTTCTTGTAACTGAGGTAGCACTCTGTTCTTATTGACAGAAAACATAGTCTTTTGTGTCTATTTATCTTGAATGTTTAAGTGATGCCCAGCTGTGATGATTGGCAGCCGTACCTCTTCAGATTGACCTCAGCATTTAAGTACTGTACTGTATTCTTGATTGTGTGTTACAGTCAGTTTCATTTTACTCTTAAACTTCAGACTCCCTGTTAAAAAGCATTTGAAGTGGAGAAGATGTTTGTTTCCAGGTCCAATACTGACACCATCTCAAATATTAATTTGGGATGGTGTATGGTTCATGGTGTCATCCTAAATGTTAATTGGGATGTTCACGGTTCTTTTGATTTTGGCCCTGCAGTGGTTCTGTACAATAACAGTATGTTGTTTCAGGTAGGAATTCGCTGGATGAAAAGATCTGACTTTTACAGATCGGATGTGCGTGTGTGCATGTGTGTAGACATGTGTAACCCAGTGTATTGCTGCTTGTTAAAAACATGAATTCAGGCTGTAAAAGGAACTTTTTTTTGCAATTGTGAAACAGAAGCGTCTTGTTACTAACAAGTCACTAGTCTTTTTTTTAAAGACGTGGTATTATAGAAGAGGAATAGTTTTAAAATAGAACAAACTTTTTTTAAAAATTAACTTCGCTGTTTGTTCCTTCTTCCTTTTGACAGACATGCAGTGGTTGTGGAATCAAGATGCTTCTAGAGATTTACTGCTTGCTGTTCATCCACCTAACTATATTGTGCTGTGGAATGCAGACACAGGCACCAAACTTTGGAAGAAAAGTTATGCTGAAAATATTCTGTCTTTTTCATTTGACCCCTTTGATCCATCACACTTAGCTTGTAAGTTTGCATGTATAAAATAGTGTGATGTGAATATGGGTGACCAGAAAAAGTGTTAAACTAAAATGTTAATATTAAGGTTAAAGTAATGGATTGGAGAGAATAATGTCATTAATGCCAAGAAGTCTCAAAACAAAGACAGGGGAGTCTTTGGTCAGTGTGGAATCTTCTAAAATAAGATGCCATTGTGTGATGGGAGGGGAAAACTAGGCATGAGTAGAGAAGTTAGAGATCTGAAAATAAATGTTTGAGACTATAAAGAAGGCAGAAAGCATGTAGCTAGGGAGCTGGAGGAAGCCAAGTATAGAGAGCCCTGTTAAACTGATGTAAAAAACTATAAAAGGATGGATGCTGAGGGAGAATCCAGTGAGATGAGTTAGACTAAGAATAAATGGTATTTTCAACAGAAAGGATTTTTTTTTTTTTTTTAAAGCAGTGGAGTGTGAGCATCAATTTCGGAAGCAATTCAAATGTGAAGGGGAAATCATTGCAGATTTATTGACGTTTTAGCAGAAAGAAACTAAGAGAAATAAGAGAGTCACCATTTTATTCTTTAATTTGGCTTGATCACTCCTGATCTATAATGAGACAGTGCAGGCTTTCCAGGCTTTGTGGTTGTCTTTTTTTTTTTATCTGCCATACCATTCAAGACCTAAGAAAAGAACTTTTTTTTGTATAAACACGTAGTAAAATCTTAGCTACATCTTTACAGCTTAGCTGAATCTTTATGCTGCCACATAAATAATGTGAGTTAATGATTCTTTGAGCCATGGTCTGCATGAGAACAAAAAATGTGGGCAACCCTGCCTTCTATTTGCATTGTGAAGCTTAAAGAAAAATAGTTGATGAGAGAGAATGACTGTGCTGAAGAAACAAGAGGTTTCTGCTAGTAATCGCCAGAGTATAATTTTGAAAAATCGAGTTTTGTGGATATAATTAATTGTAATTGACCATCTGCAGCTCTTTCAGTAGAAGATGCCTGTTGTCTAGAATTATGAGTTTTCTACCTAATACAGTATTATTAAAGTTATTAGCATTTCTCCCCACCAAAATGTCATTAAATGGAACACCACAATCAAATTGCAGATTGTATTTTGCTATAATAACAATTGTTTTTCTTGGTACAGTGCTCACCAGTGAAGGAATAGTGTTCATCTCTGACTTCTCTCATTCCAAAGCTCCTGCCAGCTCAGGGAAGAAAGTTTACATCTCTAGTCCCCATTCCAGTCCTTCTCACAACAAGCTGGCTGCTGCTACGGGAGCCAAAAAGGCCCTTGATAAAGTAAAAATATTAATCAGTAATGAAAAACCAAGGTAGGTTGCAAATATTTCTTCTCAGATAATGTTTTGTATACCTGTATATTTTATAGATATAATTAGATTAAAGTCTAAAAGATAATTAGTTTTAAAAAAGAAAATTCTTTGGGGTAGGCAGGTGGTTGGATATCCTATACGAGGACATTATGTAAGGATATAACATTGGCAGTCAGTCATCCAGTTCTGTTCATAAAAACAGCCATATCATCCCAGCATGTTTTACATAAGTTAATGAAATAATGTTCTCCCTTCACTAGCAGATTTTCATGCAGGTGTAAATTCAGAAACATCTTGGGGGGCGGGGGGGGAGGGATGAAAATGGGCTAATATAATTCATTTCAATAGTGGAATGAGAAAGGATATAATAAGAGAATAAAAATTCTGCAAGTACTGATACCTGAGAAGAGTTGTCATTCTGATGTTACGCATGATACTGCAGTAGGAGGCATTTTTTAAGTTAATAGGTAGAAATAAAATTAGAATTTACACATTTGTCTATTTTCTGATCTTTTAAAACTAAGGTTGTTGCATTTTGAGATTATTTTTTTGGTTAGAAATTCTCTAGACCACTTTCTTTTGTGTGGTGTAATTCTTTTTTTCCTTTTGTACTTTCTATTTGAATAATAGAAGTATTTCTCCAGCGCCTAGCGAATTTGAGAACAAACTAATCAGACTGTATTATCAGTTAGCACTTGTCACAAAAATTTAGTGCAGATAGGAAATTTATACTCTTTTTTAATACGGTGTTTAAATTGCAAACTGGAGAGAAGACTTGATGATACTTCCTCTGGTAATCATTTAAGAAATTGTGATTTTGTTTTTGTATGAAGTTAAGGGGCATGATCTTGTCATTTTGTGTTCTGTAATGCCTAACTTGTGCTGCACCGGACAGAACACTGATTTGCAAATACCGAGACCGTACATATGCTGCTGCAGCCTTATGTATGTTCTGTAATAACAGCAAATCAGCAAAGATACCATTTTCCTTCGTTCTCCTGATTGCATTTTAAGTTGTGTATGAATATTCCTAAGGGTATGATAGTCTTCTCTTTTCTCCCTCCTTTTCCATCCAGAACACCCGAAAAGACTAGAATGGGAAAACGGAAAGAAAAAATTGTAGCAGCAATGGTTTGTCTGGATTTATATTAAGTTTAGGGAAACTTTGAGGAAAGAGGAGCAGGAGATTGTCAGGAAAGTGATTGCAGAGAAAAGTTGAATAATACTCCTGAAGCAAGGAATGAGGTGCAAGAAGAGTAAAAGGGGATTTAGTGTGTGGTAGAATGAAGAGATTAAAACCAAACAAAACCCCTCAAGGGGATGATACATTAAATCAGTTAAGCAACCTTCAAACCTGAGCACAGTACGAAGATGATTTTCTTCAATGTGACTTAAATACAGGTCATTGGATTACATGTACCTAATGAACCTCTTTACCTTTCAGCCTATCTCCATCAACAAAATGACGAACATTCTTGCTCTTTGCTACTTTCTCTGAGTTTGAAGAGTAGTATTCTAGATAGGCTAGTTCTGTTCATTTCAAAATAAAGTAATATGAATAATCATATAAAAATTGAAGGAAGCAGTATGTTTAAGGGTAATTTCCCATGAATATCAGTAAATGTTACGGCAGTTAGCACTGTTCATAATTGAATTGCTTTGTGTTTGAGATGTGCAAGAATTACACTTGTTCTGTTTGAATTACCTATTGTTTTAAAAATTGCTCTACAATATTATTCAGACAAAAGTCAACAGAGTGTGTGTCTTTTGAAGGTCAGTGATGCTTTGCACTGCTGTGCCAATTAAATGGAAATCTGCAGTTCCGTAGTGATCAAAATAGGGAATACTTGAAAAAATGCAGCTGCAGGAAAATTTATACTGTTAATTTTATTTTGAACTTGAAGTATTTGTTAATACTGAACTTGATTAAAATTTATATCTGATGTTTTACAGTGCTGAATCTGTAACACTCAACGACTGTCTTCAGTTGTCATATTTGCCTTCCAAAAGAAATTACATGCTGTTATTGTATCCCAGAGAAATTTTAATTCTTGATTTGGAAGTGAATCAGACGGTGGGTGTGATTGCAATTGAAAGAACAGGAGTGCCTTTCCTACAGGTAATGAAAATTTGATTGGTTTCTATCATTTTGATAGTTTATTAAGATAATATGTAAGTTCATGAGTCACCGATAGCTGTGTTTTGATTAGTTCTAGAGGATAAAAAGAAGTTAGCTCACCAGGGGGAAGAATGTCTTCTGAACCAAGCATTGTTTAATTTTCTGAAGTCTGCAGCAAACCCACTTCATTTTGTGGTGTTACAAAAGTTACCGGTGTGGAAGCAGTGCTGTGGAAAAAGGACATTTCATTCTCTGGTGGTTAAGCTATTTATAAAGAAGTTAATACTAGTTCTCTGAGCATCTGCCTTTGCTTAACTAGACAGCTAAGTCTAGTCCGAGGTCTTATTGAAGCATCTTTTTTCTCCTGGAATCATGAATTCTGATACCAAAAAAGGAAGGTTTTGTTTGTTTGTTTTTAAAAAAGTGATAGCTAAAAAGAATCTATACGAGTATGTCAATGTTTAAAAAAACCCCTTAAAGTAGCAACTAGTTCAAACAGAAACATTCAATGAATTTCTCAAATTAATTGACTTCCTTACTTACAAGTACTGTAGCTAAAGAAATTCATTGAAGTGTTGCATTATTGGTAATATTTTTAGTGACTTGGTTATACATCAGAAATTGTATGTTCATTTTCAAGTGTGCTTTGCAAAGGATAAAATTTTGATAACCCAGTATAATGTGGTATCTCTTTACCTTTACCTAGGTAATTCCTTGTTTTCAGCGTGATGGGTTATTTTGCCTGCATGAAAATGGTTGTATAACTTTAAGAGTTCGCAGATCTAACTGCAGTATAACTGGAACTCCAAATGAAGAGCCAGGTAAGCTTTGTGTCAAAAATGTCCAGAAATGAACTTTTAGGATTTTAATTAATACTTTAACACCAGTATTAACCATCATGTCTCATACGGAATGGTGAATTACAGCCCTTCTAGTGTTTTTCCTATCTTATACATTAAATTTACATTAAAATTCATTCTGCATTCTCCCCAAATTTGACTTCCTGATATTTAGTGCAAAATAAGATACTAATATCCTGAAAATCCTTTTATCACTAAATAATACTTCAGTTATGAAATGGCTTAACAGTCACATATACAAGAAAGTTTTAGATAAAAGATGACTAGTTTGTTCTTTTTATCTTTAAGAAAAAACATATTTTTCAGGCAAACATAAGATTTTGGAAGTCATCTGATCAGTTGGAAGAATTGATTTTAGAACTAAGAGATGGGCTTAAATTTACATTAAAATCTAAATTATTAAACGTTGATTCTTGTGAAACATTACTAAGAATGGCTTTTTAAATACAGTGGAGGAGACTGGAACAGAAGAAGGGAAAACACGGTTCTGTAAATGTAAATAAGTGGTGTGGTTTTTTTTTGTTAGATTTTTTTGTTTGTTTGGTTTGGTTTTGGCAGTTTGGTAATTTCTAGTGAGCCTACAACATTACTTGCTTCCAGGTTTACCAATAAACAAAATGAGTTTTGGATTGTGGAGAACAGATGCACTTTCTCCCCAGATATGAGACAGTAATTCTTTAGATTTTGCAAGATTCAAGTGTAATAAGATATTTTAAAGACGAAGTTACATTTTGGAGAGCTTTTCAGAGCTGTGTTGTATACAGCAAGATCAATGGTATATAGTTTTTGATTATTTTACCTAATTGTTGCACAGGAAGCATGTGGATTTCAACCGAAGAGCTCAGTCATTCTGCAAATTTACCTCTGTTGATTGATCACATCGTATGTTTTGCCTTCTAATTGTTTGTCCGCTGTGGGACATTGATGTTACAGATCCAGACCCAGTTCAGGAGCTGATTTATGATTTAAGAAGTCAGTGTGACGCAATCAGGGTAACAAAAACAGTTCGACCCTTCAGTATGGTGTGTTGCCCAGTGAATGAGAATTCTGCAGCTCTCATAGTCAGTGATGGCAGGGTAATGATCTGGGAATTAAAATCCAGTATTTCTGGCAGAAATGTGCGTAACAGGTAATGGGATTTATTTTTCTTATCAAAGCTTCCATCTGTTACATTTACAAGTGGTGTGTAGTATTTAATTATATTCCATTTTAAAAGCAACAGTGATGTCCTTGTATGTATGGTAGTGTGACATGTGCTATACATGTGTATGAATGAAAGGAAGAGGAACAAAATGTATCATCCACATAGATTAGTTCCCTTGCTTTGGGAAAGTGAAGAAACTGTATTTACTCTCCTTTCTTTAAAAAATAATTCCATACTAAGTAGTTGGAATAAGGAAACAAAAGATAGGAATGAATATTCACGTTATTTTGGGGGAACATTTTCTTCTTGTTTGGCTTTCTGCAGACTGTATAATTTCCTTCAGGAATGAATCCCTTACTTTCAATCACATGAAAGGACTGCAAAATGAGTCTGGAAAGGAATACATTTTTAGTAGGGGAAAGGTTTTCTGCTAGGTTTGTATGAATTTGACACAGAGCAATATAAGGCTGCACAGCAGGTGGCTGGAATACGATGGTATAAACAGTATTTTTATAAAGCCTTTAGAGTTTTAGATTTTGGGCAGTCTCTAAAAATACAGTATGAAGTAGTATAGTTCTTTGAACATTTAGTGTATTAAGGTCATTCTGGTGCAATAAACCTTTAAAGTACTATTGAATAAAACAAATAACATACCACCATAAAAGAAATACAGAATTCTTAGTACAAGTTTAAATGTCGGAAGTCCCAGATTTTCAACATAGATCCTTTTGTTGCGCATCTGTGATTTAATGTTTTTATTCTTGGTGTTCTCAAAAATACTGTTAGATGGATTCTTTGTGATACATATCCAAGAGAGCTGTTTAGGATCCATATGTTGCTGCGTTTTACTTCTTGGATTCTTAAGCTCATTTTGAAAACATTGATTTTTGTCATGATTGTATAACCAGGAAAAATGTAATAATAATATAAGAACCACTGAGCCTAGAGGATTCTGTATATGGTTGGATTGTACTGAAAAGTGAAGCATATTTCTAGTTGGCACAGAGTCTTTAATGGATTTTGAAGGACTCTTCCTCCATTAGTTCTTGATCTTGCTAGATTTGATGGTCTTAATTAAAATTTGAACTCAAAGTATGTTAAAGTGAGATTTTAAAGAAAAAGGCTTTGTACATGCCTTAAACTGCATTTTTGCGTACAGCTCGGTGCAGTCAGTAGTCTTTGGTCTTTGCTTATGACATAGACCTGTCCTCAGCCCAGCAAGATATGATTGCCAAGGCTGCAAGGGCTGTTTGAATCCCTTTTAGATGGAGATTGTGCTGGAACCCAGTCACAGTCATTGAGGAAAAAAAACCCACAAAAACCTGGTGCATAGATACCTCACAAGACTGTAAACATAGGTATTACTGTAAGTTTCTGTTGTAGCTTTGCATATGCAGAGGCAATCCTGTCTCATATGTTGAGGTGAAAGGCATTGCTTCAGTTACAGGTTTTGTCATCTGGAACCTATATAAGAAGTTTATATAGGTTAACAAAAACTGTTCCCCAAGTTTGGGAATCTGTTCTTAAATGTCGAAATATTTATGATTGTTCCTTAGGTGTATTCATTAACATAGCTCTACATATTAATACACAATATATTTAAAAACTTCCATTCAATGCTTAGGTACACTTCAGAACAAGGGATACGTATGTCTGTTTTTCTGTTACTTATAAATATCTCTGTAAGGAACGTGGAAGTTATTTTAAATTTTGTACATTTTTGTGTGCATTATTTCCTGGTACAGTTGTTCATGGAAGTTGATGTTGGGAATAATCTTCTCAAAATATTCTGCAAGTAGTAAGTAGTAGGAATACTGAAAGAACAACCTGGGGAAAAAGCAAAATCGAGGACCTGAGTCAACAGGCGATCCAGTTTGTATTAGGAACTTGTTTTAATTTCTTTTACAGCAGTTCAAGTGCATCACCTTTGTATTCCCCAGTCTCATTCTGTGGAATTCCTGTAGGAGCATTCCAAAATAAACTTCCAGACCTCTCATTAGACAACATGATTGGTAAGAATTTCTTTCGCTAATATTACTGCTACTCATTTCTAGAATTTTTTGAATCATTGTATATCTTGGCTTACTTGAGAACTACGTATGTTAGAATTATTTTCTATGCAATTTAAATAGTAATTCTGAAAGAAAACAATTCCTGTTTGCTAAGAAATTATCAAATTAATCTTTTTGAGGATTTTATGTTGAGGACCAATGTTCAAAGTTCATTGTCACTGAGAAAAAAAAAAATTTAAAATGGAATTTGGCCAAAACTCCTTCATTTTTTAGAAGTAATCTTAAACAGATGAAAACAATTTAAACTACCTTTGAATTCTGGAAGAAGACTGAAATGGTTGCACTTACTTTTTTTGCCTCTCTTCCTTCCTTATCCCCCCTCCCCCTCCCCTTCTTAGTGTTAGGAAAGAAAGCTAGTATTGGAGAAATTACCTGGAGTGCAGTCTTCTAAGAAGTTTTATCATACAGAGTTCAACAGGAAGGAATGCCTCTTTAAATAAACTAACATATATATTAGCAATGTTTATTTGTGATTTTTATTTTATAAGCTCGTGTGTCTGATAACTTTCCATAACATCTCAGATTAAAATGTAATACTAACAAGAGCTTTGATTTTTAAGCAGGGCAAGGCACAGTTGCTGGAGAAGAACAATTAAAAAGTTCTTTTCTGCAAGAAGTGCACCTCAAATTTCTGCTGACTGGACTTCTTTCAGGACTTCCTTTGCCTCCGTTTGCTATCCGCATGTGCCCACCTCTTACGACAAAAAATATTAAACAGTATGAGCCAATGCTTGCGGTTGGTAAGTATCTTGAATAGTTTATTGGTTGCTCAGAAAATAATATATTCTAGATTAAATACAAATATAGTTACTAATACAGAAAAAATTCTATTTTTTGATCCTGTGTAACTAATCACGAATAGCGACCCTTGTATTAGTTTGCATCCATGATAGTCTTCAGATTCTTTTTTTCCTGCCTTGCATTTGAGTAATGCTACCTGAAAAATTGCAATATATTAGCAAGTTTGTATTTATCCTTTCATTTACTATGGTATTGGTCCATTGATATGCTCAGCGTTTTACATGCTGCTCTCACATCATTCTAAATAAATACGGACTTCTGCAGCACTGTGTTCCTAGAATAAGTAAATGAACTTAACAGAGACTGTACTTCTCTTCTGGTGATACCTAAAAATATACTTAAAGCATGTTATTTTTTCTGAATGAGTCTATTCTGTCTTATTACAAGTGTAATTAAACTCATCTGGATATTGGAATAGTTGCCAGTGAGCACCTGATTTAGTAACTCTGAATTCTCCCGATTTAAATCTGATTTTTCTGGCATGCTTTTTGAGACCACATCAGGGATTTCACAGTATCCATACAGGCTGCTGTCTTTCTCTGCAGTCAGCAGACTGGAACGGTAGACACAGAGATGCTGTAATTTAAAGATTGTAGTAATTTGTAAAATTAGACCTCTGGATTTGCGCTGTTCAAATGTGCTCTTGATATATCTAAGATATCAGTTGATTCTCGGCTGCGCTGTCAAGGCTGTGGCTGTTGCAAGTCAGACTTGGGAGATTTTTTATATTCTTAAGGTTGCTTGTGCTATAGAGCCTTCTTAGGTTTTCAGATGGGGCTGGGGGGTGTTGCGAAGGTGAATGTTACAGAGGAGCTTACAAAGAGGATCTTACTCTAGTAATGAAAACACCATGATAATGCATGTATGTATGTGTGCAGTTCTCGTAATACTTCTATTATTACTGAGCTAAAAGTACCATCAATAGTTGTGCTCTAAAATGTAGGCAAGCTATCATTACACAATGGGATGCTACTAAAATGTAACTTTTGATTTTGTATAAGCTGTAGCTGTTAAAACAGGTGAAATACAAAGTTTAGGAAACTAATAGGTAGGTATAAAGTGCATTTACAGCAAGGTCTACAGCATTCTGAATGGCTCTTTAGGTATCCATTGTTGTATTTAATAAAGTTGATATGAGTATAAAGAAAAAAGAGAACAACAAGTAAGTCTTCCCAGTGTCTTAATAGAAAATTGTAACTTTCAGTGTTTCAGAAGGTTTTTGATCTGATTGAAGCTAATAGCTACTAAGTTACTGGTTTGTAATTTGAAAGAGGTCATTATTTCAGGGATGAGAAAGCAAAATTGCTTTAGTGATTCAGTAAAATCTACCCATGATTCTCCCCTGGGATTATTAGTGGATAACAGTTAATACTCTTCTTTGCGGCATTTACTCATTTGAGTAATCAAAACAAAAAGAAGCATTCCTTTCTCCTGCAACTGGGTATGTTGTGGAAATGCAAGAAGAATGAACAGATTTTCTGCAGGCTCGACAAATAGTTTCAGGAAAATGTCTTGATCCAAATGGATTTCGCTGGCTGCAGAGAACCTTGGAGGGTTTAATATTTGGGATTTAAGCACTAGAAATCAAAATACCTTTTCTAAAATTGTGAAATATAATAGTTACAGGTGGGGAAAAAAAGAAAAAAGAAAAAAAGAGAGAAATAGCTGTAAATCCTGCATTTTCACTAAAGTATGGAAGAGAAGAATAAAACTGGTCTATATATTTTTTTAAATCACTTTTTATAGGTACAAGTAATGGCTCCGTGCTGGTGTTTCATCTTACAAGTGGACTCTTACACAAAGAGTTAAGCATCCATTCCTGTGAAGTCAAGTAAGATTTTAATTTTAATTCCTACTATAATTCTGCTGGGAGACAAATACTAAAACATCTAACTAACATTGTACCAGCAATGTGGGTATCTTGTTTCATTGTTAATGACGCTCAAGAAAATTGCCTGTTGAGTAGTCTACCCTAGCGGTATCTTTGCTATGTATAAGCAGTAACACACTGACAAAATTAAAGTGAAAATTACATTGAACTAAATATTTGAATTGTATCTGTGCCTGCTGATCTAGGATGCCTATCAGCTACTTCCAGTTTCTTTAGTATATTGTAGTAAAAAGAAGTCTTTTTAGCACAAGAAACTATTACAGTGTCTTATTTATAAAACTGTCATGACTCACAGATTGTGTCCTTTGAAATCATTCTGGTTTATACGCCAAGGTTTATTTCCTCTGCTCCCTTGGAGCTGAAATTGCTATTGAGACAGTTCTAGCCCTAACTGAAGTAAAAATTTTTAATTTTATCTTTAAAAGATTTTAAAGACCGAATACAGGACCCGGTATTTATCCATCCTAAGTAAGGAACAGAGTAAGTTTTAAAGCCGTTACTGTGTGTTTGTGTGTACACAGTGGCATATCTTTTTGGATAACTAATGGCAAAGATATTCAAGATGGAGCTTGCTGGATACATAGTTCCAGACAGATGGAAAATAAAGCATGGAAAGTAAAACATTTATTTTTAGTAGTAATAGTAGTGAAAATTTGTATCAGAGTTGTGGCGTGAAGCCTTCATCAGGCTAAGGTCTTCATTTTACTGTTCGTTCTACAAAAAGGTAGGAAAAGTACAGGTGATTGAGAATAGATAGCTCTAAGAATGTAAACCTGCTTTGAATCTACCGCCAAAATCACATAAGTATATTTACGTTTGTGGTGTGATTAGTATGCACTGTAAGAATAGTATTTCCCTTTGTGTTTTAAACCATTTGAGTTTTTTGTTTCATACCATTAACTACTTACAAAATTATTTTCATTTTATGTTCTGTTACGCAGCACAAGAGAATACTGCTTTTCTTCTCATTAAGGTGATTATAGAATTCAAAATTAAAACCACTACTAACATTTAACAGATTAAAGAAACGAAAAAAAAAAAAAGAAGATGGGGACACAGGAGGAAATACGCTTTTGAAAAAATATTTCTCTATCTTTTATTTAGGCTTCATGTATATTGTTAGTTTGGGTTTTTCACTTTGCAAAGGTTTTGCAACTTTTTAAAAACTTTGAGAATACATTGTCTTTCTAGGAACTGTCCTTGCACAAATGGTATTTTTAGAACAAAATTAAAATGATTGTGAATTTTGTTTAGTCATAAGCAGTTATGTAGGTAAGTCTTTTAAGTATTTGTTTTAATTTCGTCAATCCCATTCTTAATGGTCTAAGTGACTGATAATTTTTACAAGTTCAAGGGAATGCTTTAAGCAATGTAGAATAAGGCACAGGGGTTTTTTTTTTTAAAATATTCATGGAGTGCAACAATTTTTCTTTCAGTGGGAATTCTTACTTTACCTCTAAAATGCAGGTAGATTGGATAATGCCTCTATTTCAGTTTTATCTGAAAATATACCTTCAGGGAACACCATTATTTATGTATGTAACTGAGAGTACCCTGAAATTGTAATTCAAGGCCAGCAGAGTTTTCAGTGCCTTGTGGTTTAAGAAGAGAATGTAATGAAACTAAGGTCTTTGGAATGGCAACTTTTACATATCAACTGTGCTAAAATAATGGCCACTGAGGTGTCTAGATGTCTAGCAGTTGACATTTTTTTTGAGGTTAAAGTGGTGATTTTTAGAAGCTACGTATATAGTCACATGCTGATTTTTTTTTTTTAAATTGTTTTTAATTTGCAGTTCTGTATTGTGATTAGTAGTAGGGTGAATTGTTCTTCTGTCCTCCATTTAAGATAGTTCATACTCATGAGTAACCTTGAATATTCATTTTGTCTGTGATTATTACTTAGCTATTTCACTATTTGTTTAGAATTATGTGAGTAAATACTTTTCCTTTGAGTTTAATTTGGTTTTTATTAGGAGTCCGAGGCGAGAAGCTGTAGAAATGCTTCCGAGCACACAGAGAGGAAAAGTCAATCAGGCTACTGCTAGGAGCATAAGTGAGGGAAAAAACAGAGGGAGACTATAGCATGTGTGCTGGCTGAAAGGAGCTGTAAGCAGGAGGTCAGTCTTTCTTCCTTCAGTATACAGAGAAATGCAATTAATTCTTATTACTAAGAGGAATTAGAAGAACCATGAAATAACTAAGTCTGATACCTGTTCTGTCTTCTAATTGGAGCAATCTAAGCTATTGTGGTAAGGTAGGAGATGATAATACATCTTCAATGCAGAGGAGAATATATTTGAGACATGTAAATAAAATGCCTGCGATGTAGCTTCTAGTTCAGCGAAAGTGGTGCATTTGCAATGCCTCTCCCTGCTACTTTTGCTTATTCTGATAGATAGATAACTATGACTAGAGCAGTGCTTCTCATTCTTTTTTCCTGAAGTTTAGCAAGTTCAAGGTTACAACAGCTTTAATTTTTAAAATTAAAATCTCACTGACTGTAACAACAGTGTGTATGGCCTGTAGGCAAAACTTGGAAATTACTGCATTACATCCAAGTTTTAGCGGTTGAATTTAAGCTGAATTCCCTTTGGGAGACTGCTTTGCAAAAACATTCATCACATCCTTAAAAAAACTTTCCTCACGTAGAGAAAGATGAATGAAAAATACCTACCACTTCTGTCATATAGATGTTGGTGTGCTAGATATTATTTCCGTGCATTAGTAAATATGCATTGCCTGACAAGTGTAAGCAGTGTTGCAATGAAATCCTGTGTATTCAGAAGTGAATTCTGAAGTTTCCATTACAGGATGTACAATTATCTCGGATGTACCATGTTCAGCACTTAATTGTAATTTCTTTTTCTTAACCTTCCTCTTCTTAAAAAGGAAAAACTGGTTGCATTGCTGGCGTTCACTTTTGGACATGTAGACCATAGAAATACTTTTGAAGTACAAGGAAAATTCTTTTTAAATAATAAAATTTGAGGCTGAGGGTATTTTCTGATAATATG
This sequence comes from Fulmarus glacialis, assembly GCF_000690835.1. NCBI lineage: Eukaryota > Metazoa > Chordata > Aves > Procellariiformes > Procellariidae > Fulmarus > Fulmarus glacialis. The sequence goes on from NW_009189864.1 coordinate 22,958, forward strand.
ATTGAGATTCTAATACAGTTTTCTTTAAGATACGGTTTATTTCCAATTTTACCTTTCTCCTTTTTTTATAATTCTTATAATTAATTTGAGTGGCAGCTGCCTTGTCATAAAGTCACAACAATCCATTCCCAACTAGAAAAGTCATTTGTGTTTTTATCCGCTTCAGTACACTCTGTAATTTGTTTGCATTGGAAACATTAATCAAAACGACTGAATCTTACCCTTGAAGTAACTGAGACAAGTTGAATGTATAGAATCTCTGAATTTCATATTTTAAAAGAGTGGATCTAGTCTGAGAATTGTTTACAGCTGAATGTAACCCTTAATTCTAGTAGACAAAAATGTCTTTTATTAGGAAATTTTGCAAATGGAAATACTTCAATAGGGAAGGCATTACTTGTTCCCTTCATTAAAACTTGAACCACTGTCTTCAGATTCTCAATTTACATGTATGACAATAACAAAAATTATACTGTTTCAGGTGCAAGCAGTAAGCTAAGCTAAGGTTTCCTTTTGATTATGAGTGTCTTGGGCTTCTGTAGATTTTTATTGGTATTGACAGATAGCCAGCTGGCAGCAAAGCGAAAGAACTTTGTTAAATCTGAGCTGTGAAGGAAGTATAGAAAATGCCTCAGGGCTTTGAACGAGAATGGTGAATAACTACTGGCAATAACAATGCATTATGAGTATTCTGTGCTTTTTCCAAAAAACATAGTAGAATAATAGATAAAAATTAGAAAGGTGTCAGAATTCATATTTCTTCCATTTCAGAAAGCTCCCTGTATTTACGACCCTTTGGAGACTTGCAATGTCACATGTTATTGCAATTGTAGATTTCTATTCAATCATTCCTGTAATGTTTCCATTAATAATTGAATACTACTCATTTTGATTTGAAATTATTGGTTGGACTTTCATAGGTCCTAGTGGGAAAAGGACTGGGTCCTAAATTTTTAACTTTACTTGAGGACTTAGGAATAAAGCTTCCCATTTTTTTAAAGCTTGAACTAAAAAAATAGCTAAATATGGCTGTAACTTGTATGTGCAAAATATTATGGGAGTGCTTTTTGCTTTCACCCAATTAGGGGACTTCCACTTAATACAAAGTGAGTTGGATTTACTGACAGTAAATCATAAATACTGATATTTCTCTTTCTCATATTTTACATATATCCTTGCAAAACAGACCGTGATTTTACAATTGGTGTAACAGAAGACTTAGTTGTCCTGGAAATAGTTCTTAAGTAATATGTGTTTGAAGGATTTGAGGAAAACTTAAATCCTTTTATCTGTGTTAAAATGAAGTTGGGCATATGTATGTATTAGAACAGTCTCAATTTTCTTTTAGATCAGTGCCTTGATTTATTTCACGGATAAAGCACTCAACTATTTATGCTGGCACAAAGTGTGTGTGGGAAATGGGGACGGGAGGACTGTCTCGTTTTGGAACACTACCACCTAGTGCCGCTTTCTATCCTTTTGTGGCCTGTAGTATATCTCAAGAATTTGCTTAGAATCGGTACGTGCTGACAATATGTGTTAAAATATACACAGTGTAACTTTACATCCTTGCAAGACTTCAAGGTAATTTGGTTTGTGGCTGCCTTGGCATGATCTAAAAGAGGAAAAAAAAAAAAAAAATCAGGTTTTCAGTTCTTTTGTGATAGCCGTTGAAATCTCTACAGGGCCTCTCTTATTCTATCATATTTGTTTCTCCTCTCTCTGGACTGAAAGAATCACGCCTCATCACCCTGCTATCCATATGAATATTTTTCTTTTTCTGTGTGCTGGCAAATTTGAGTTACTTGATAGTTCCTCCCATCTGGTAAATCGCTGATTTAATGAGAGCAGTGATTTTAGTCCACTCTAGTGGGAGTATCTGTGAGGGATTTTTGCAAAAGTTACGAGTGTTTCTAACTGAAATTTTTGGTTTAACCAAATAAAAACCAGTGTAGTCTGAAAAAAGCTCCTCTTTAATTTAATTTGGTAATTTTATATTTACATCATAGTTGTAAATGTGTAGCTTCTTTTTATGCTTAAATATAGTGTTTCCATAAGATGTAGAAAATTATTTCTGTGCTGTTCTCAAATTGAAGAATATGCATGAAAAAAATTATTGTACTTCAGTCCAGGCTATTTTCTAGCCATTTGAATATTTTGGCTGATATGCTCCATGTACTATCTTCTGATGACAGGGGAATTGAGTGGATAAGCTTGACTGGGTTTATTTCCTTTGCCACATCAACACCTAACAATCTGGGGCTAGTAAGGAATGAGCTGCAGCTGGTGGACCTACCAACAGGTTAGTATTTCCTGAGAAATCCATACAAGAGGCTAACAGATTTGCTGAACAGATTTGCTGCGGAGTGACAAACAGAAGTTCTTACTACTTCCCCCCCACCCCCTTCTGTTTTCACAACAAAATAAAATAATAAAGAAGAGTTTTAACTGATTCTGCTCTTCTGTCCTTGTGAAGCCACGTAGTGCGTTCCATATGATGCTCTAAGACGGACTTGAAACAACACCTTTGCAAAGATGTCTGTGGCTTGGACTTATTAAGAGAATGAATATGTGTCCGCAGGAGGTTTAGAAGCATTCACACAGCATGGGTATTAGTGGTGTATTTTGTTCACAAAAAGCATATATTTCCAAATGTGTTTTGTCACAGTCTACACCCATTGTTTCATGTGCACCTGAAGTAGTGTTGAACCATTTATTGTTGTTTGTATCAGCAACAGGTAATTTTTCAAGGTAGGCCAGACACGTGGCCGCAATTTGAGTGTGTGTATGAACATAGAATAGATATTTTAATAATGAAATTGGATACTTCTATAAAGTATTGGAAGGGTTAAAAAATAAAAAACTTTTTAAAAGATACAGTTGATAGCAAAACTAACAGTCAGCTTATGTGTATTTTTCAACTACTCCGGCCTTATAACAGATGACAAATATATTTGTGACTGAGTTCAATATTTGCACAACACTAGGAGGTATAATTTGGAAGATTAGACAGCCCAAAATGGGAAGCGCTTCAATAATTTTAAATTATTTTTGAATGGGAAAACCTGGAGCCATTTAATTTCTAATTGAAGAGCCTGAATCTTGTAATGCATGGCTAATTCTGAGTTGCTTTATGTAGCATGAAGTGATTTTAAAATTTTTTTTTAAGCTTATGGAAAAGACTCAATTTTTGTATTTAGAGGGTGCTGCACAAAGAGCTATTCTTTTAAAGTAACAATATTGTAATTTTTTTCCTGATAATGTCTTTTGTTCATTGGTTTAAAATCAAAACAGAAAAGATACGTACTTTGTAAAATTCATTTCATGTAAAATGGGATTTTGATTTTTCACTCAGCTTGTAAATCAGTATTGAAACGTTTATAAATATAAGTGATAAAAGGCTCAGTATTTCTGCAGGCAACCAAGTTCCAAGTAAATGTGAATACCTGACACCTTAGCATATGTTTTGCTTAAAAAATGTTACTTTTCCTCTTTTAAAACTTTTAAGAAAGGCATAGCTACTTAACTGCTTGATCGTTGGGTCTTCCATCACTAATTAGCCCAACTTTCTATTTTAGTTCTAGGAAAGCTGTACTGATTTGTATTTACTTCATGAACACTTTTACAAAATTCTCATTTACATTTCTGAACAACAGTAAGGAAGAAAGTTCCTGGGGAGTTTGATCACTAATGAAGAAAATAGAGGTGGAAGGTTTCCTGTAGCCTGGCCTTTGACATGAGAGCTCTACCTACCATTCTTGATAACTAGATTTATTCACATAATTGGCATAAGATAAGTAATTTAGCCATAAGCAGCCACAAGAGTGGCTAAAATTTGAAAACTTGAATTTTCCTTGAAAGCTAAGGAGAATAAAACTTGCATAGGAGGTGCTGTGATACCCTGGTGTTTATAGATGATTATTTATTTTAGTGATATATATAACACACTTAATTCTGCAACACTTTGTACAGGTGTGTGAAAATTTTGTTGGGGATGAGATTATAAATTCTTTGGGTTTATTCTTTTAGCTGGAAATAAAGAAATTCTACACTGCTAAGTGTAGAATGAGTTACTTCACCATGGAAATACTTTCAGACTTAGTTTATGGCAGAGTTAATTTCTCTTACAAAACTTGAAATCTACTCATGGATTTCCTCCTTGGGGAATAGAGAGTATATCTCATTGGCTTTGAGTGGAAGATAGTAACTTTTTGAACTCTCTCTCTATATTTATGTAATGCTGATGATGCATCAATTTCAGTAGTTGTGCTGTGGAAGCAAGTCAGGTATTGTATTAGACAGTAGAGTTTACATTATATTTAGTCCTTTGAAACACAGTAAAACTTCAACAACGACAAGTTTAATGTGAGATAGGGAGGTTACTTGGAGATATGCTAGCTTAGTTTGTAAACTATTTCTGTTTACAAACAGAATAGTTTATAAACTATTTCTGTATTTGTATTTAGTTCAGTAACTATTTCTGTTCTCCCCCATGTCAATTTTGTGTTCCAGGCAGGAGCATCGCATTTCGTGGGGAGCGAGGCAATGACGAGCCAGCTATTGAAATGATAAAGGTATCTCATTTGAAGTAAGTAGATTAGCCTTGTGAAGTTTATAAATTTTACTGTACCGCATGAAGATCCTCATGACTTAATAGAAATAATAGAAATTCCAGGAAAAAACACGCCAGAGGGTATAGAAAAATGTGCAACAGCATCAAGAGAACAATACTTTAGAATATTAGTTCAAAGTGCAAAAGCTGTGAATGTTTCTGTGGTTGACTTTGTCTCTTCAGGATCCAATCATATTGCAAGATATTTTAGTTCTTTTAAGAATTGTGTTCACTGAACGGGCACTTTGATAATATTAGGAAGAATAAAAGTGCTGAACAATTTTTGTCAACTTGGATTATGTTATGAGTTAATTCCCTTTTCTATAACTTAAGCCTTACTTAAATCTAGAAGATTGGCATTAAAGGTGGGATGATTTTTCACGTGTTTATTAATTTTTCTAAGTATGTATTTCACACCTTTATAATAATTGTCTACTGGAAAACCAGATGTGAGGTATAGCTATTTGAGAAGTCAGCTGACAAACGACCACATTGTTTACCATCATTGTTACCAAATCTGCTTATTTTGAGATCAGGCCTGTGACAGGAGGCCCTGGTCTTTATAGTATCAAAAATAGTAACGGTAGTACTCTGTGCAATTACTTTCCTGTGTAAATGAAATTAAAGTAGTGTTGAATTTAATAAGGCATTGTCTCTAAATTTTAGAAGTTTTTTTCTTTACAGTGGAGGAAAAAAATTAGTGTTCTCTAGCTTGCATAGGAATATTTTCGGAAGTATGTATGTGTTCCAGAGAATTTGGAAAAGTTAACCATATAATGGTCTTATTAATACATTAAAAATTAAGAACAGCCATGGGCTTAGATGAAGAGACTAGAATGTTAAGTGAGAACAAGAAAGGACAGTTCATTTGAATAGAGATTAATGCAGTTGAGAAGAGTACATACAGCTGCAGAGCCTCTCTGTATTTTCAAATTACATGTGAAAAGTGGTAGACTGAAGGTGTTTTACTCGTGAGGCTCCACAGATGAAAGGTCCGAAGATATGACTGACAAGTGGTTTAGTGTAAGAGGATTTTGTGTTCATTTACCACTGGATTAGGGAAGTGGCATGCGTCTGGAGTAGAGAAAAAAATCTGTCCAACCTACAGTCTTGGTATGTCTTTCTGGTATCTTGTGCAGTCATCAACTCGGGCTGAATATGTCTAAATTAGAGATGATGCTGCTTTCTGTGAATTACTTCCCTTGTCTCCTTTACAGTAATTGGTCAGTACCACCTGACAGAAATTTCTAATTCTTTTAGCTTTGAAGGAGGACTCTTTTTCAGTCACTCTTTTGCACATCAGTAACTCAAGGAAATCACAAGCTTCAGAGCAGGACTCGAGCCAAATCAATTTACTCTGCTTCCTCTTAGTTTTTGAGGGCTTCCAGAGTGCTGATATGAACAATGTGTGTGAAGTAAAATGCTGAAATTAAAATGGAATGATTACTTTTTTTGTAGTAAATTCTCATTTGTTTTAGGCAGTATCTAGCTGTAGTATTTAAAGACAAACCACTGGAGATCTGGGATGTCAGAACATGCACTCTGCTCAGAGAAATGTCTAAAAACTTCCCTACAGCGACCGCTTTGGTAAGGAATAAAATCTGTTACTTACTGTTTATTAAATGTAATATGTTGAGATAGTATAAAAATATACGAACAATTTTGTAGCAATATGTTACTCTATCTGTAGCGTACAGATAAGCACTTTCACTGTTCTGTTTTCATCTGTCATCAAATAGAGGCAAGAAAAAAGGAGGTACTGGTGGAAAAACCTGGTCTGCTCGTTGGGTAGTGGGGGGAGGTATCATAGAAAGCAATCTTCATTGAAATCATTAATATTAACAGAAAAATCCCCAGTAAATTCAGGAAGTAAACATTTGTCTTTTCCATTTTTCCTGGACAATTTTTCACAGGAGTGGTCACCTTCTCATAACTTAAAAAGCCTGAGGAAGAAGCAGTTAGCAGCCCGTGAGGCCATGGCCCGACAGACGGTTGCATCAGATACTGAAGTTAGCAGCGTAGAATCTTCTGTTATCAGGTATTTCTGATTCTGATTTTGATGCTACTCTGCATCAGTTGTTTTTCCACTGAGTACCATTGTTCTACAGAAGAGAATATTTTGGGACTGATTCTTGAGTTCATACCAGGCAAACAACTTTATGGACCTCCCTTTAGCTTTTAGATGTCAAAGTTTGCTGCTGAATGCTCTCGGATGTGTTTGTAGCAGTCCATTAGTTGCCTGGTTCTTGAAGTAAAACTCTTACTTGCCCCCTGCACATTGCTGCAAGTGTATAGATCAGTCAACTGTTGCTTCTGGTAAATTGTTTTGAAGGAAACATGCATTTTTGTGCTGCTTCTGTGCCTTAGTTATTATTTTGCCTTGCAATTCTAATTTCAAGAAAGAAATACTTGTGTCTCATTGTGTTCTCTTTAAAGCTTGTTACAGGAAGCCGAAAGTAAATCGGAGCTGAGCCAGAATATTTCTGCCAGAGAGCACTTTGTGTTCACGGGTGCCGATGGGCAGGTTTATCATCTCACAGTAGAAGGAAACTCAGTAAAAGACAGTGCAAGAATTCCTCCGGATGTGAGTTCCAACTTTTATATCACTAATGCTTTAATTTTTTTCTTAGCTGTGATTGCCAGAAAAAAAATCAGGGATACGCATTGTAGTGGCAAGTGGTCGTTAATGCAGTAGTTTGAAATATGAAATAAAAGTTCCAACTTCAAAAACGGTAGCAATTATCTTCTCACATTCTTACAGTTTTTCTACTGAAAACAATGTTGAAATAAAAGGTTTTTTTTTTTACAAGTTAGAATCTTCATAGGCCCTGACTTGCTTTCTGAATAAATGACATGACATATTTTTAAGAATTTTAGTAAAACATACAAAAAGCTTGAATAACAAAGAGCGTGTTATTGAAACATGTTTATGTGCTGTTAATGGATTTTATCTTACATCATAAGGAGGACTTGAGTGTGCCAGAGCACTCTCTTGTGAGTTTTAAGTTTGTTTTTTTTCCAGTTACTCTGAAGAACAATCTTTCTTCTTTTGAGTTGCTCTTGAAGGGTTTGATAAATTGAACTTACAAATAGGAATTCTTTTATTTTTGTTTCCTACTTCAGTATGTGCTAGTATTGTGTTTAATGAGGTCTGTCATGTCGGTGTGTGCTTGCAACAAGAGACAGAAGTAATTTCAATTGCTTTAAACCCAAATTTTCTTACAAGGAAACGTCTGTTGAAGCATATTGAAGCAAATATGACTGACTTGATAAATGCTTATATTCAATAGAATTGTTTCTGGTTTAACTGAGTGGAATTTGGACTGTCGTGTCATATAATATTTTAAAAAAATGTTGAAATGTTTGTCCCTATGTTTGACTCATTAATCACAAGCTTTTATTCTGCTTCTTTAATATTTCCAGGGAAGTATGGGTAGCATTACATGTATTGCTTGGAAAGGGGATATCCTGGTTCTTGGAGACGTTGATGGAAACTTAAACTTCTGGGATTTGAAAGCTAGAGTATCCAGGTATGAATGCAAATTAAATCTGATAAACATGACATAATGACTGTTAAAATGGTTTTTCCCCCTTCATTTTTGTTCTTCGCTGTAGCAGGTCATCTGTGGTGTTTGAGGGGAAAAATGCAAGTATTTTGAAATAAAATTTCAGAAATTGCCTACTATGTTACAATTCTCTACATTTCACCTTTTGTGTTTTCAAATGGAGTAACATTTTATCAAAGTTTTTAAAACAGCTAGATATCTTTCTTATGTGAAATCTGCAGTGGCTTCTGATAAAACTTTGAGTATTGTGGTATTTATTTCAAGCATTTAATCTTTTTAGTTTTCATGATAATTTGGATAGCCATTTGTGGGTGTATATATGTTTGTGTGTATATATATGTATAGTTCTCCTTCTCAGTTTGTACGATATGATCTGCAATGTTCATAGAAAAGATTTAATTACCCATAATATTAGGTATAGAATGATTGATACTAATCTTGTGCTTTTCTTTTCTTAGGGGGATTCCTACACACCGAAGCTGGGTGAAAAAGATACGTTTTGCCCCAGGGAAAGGAAATCAAAAACTTCTTGCAATGTACAACGATGGAGCAGAAATTTGGGATTCAAAAGAGGTAAGCGTCTGTTGTTTGATATGTGCTTCTTTGCAAAATGCACGTATTACGTCTGCAAATCAGGATGAGTCAGGCATTAGTCATGATTTCTTGCTGACAGTTGTATAATAAAGTTGTATGGCTTTTCTCAGAAGACTTTTAATTCCTATAAAGCATTTTTAAGTGTCATCAATGAAAAGTGCCTTTCACTCCTAAAGCTGACAATGTCTCTGAGATACTCTTTGTCATTCTCTTGTAATGTTTTGAGGCAGACATTGAAAATTTAAGGGGGAGTCTTCAATCTTAGAATTTAGTCTGTGGACAAGAGAGTATTTCTACTACAGGTTTCTTAACTTTTGTGCATAATCAAGAGTATGTATTCTTCAGTGCATGGATTTAATTTGTGAGGGAATACCAGAAAGCTAGACACTTGTTAATTAACGTTGTCTAGCTTCTCATCTTATTCAAAAGTTCTGTAGTAATGTTCAGAAATCTTCTGGGGTTTGCTTCATAGGTCTTTCAGGGGATTATAGTACAACGGGGAAGGAAAGATAATTGTACTGTTTTAACTTAGCCCCCCAGAGTAAGTTAAGTTATGAGGGTATGAAACGGGAATTTTAATTTTTTTCTGTTCACTTTGTAGTGAGCACCAGGTCCGAAATCAGACACTTAATTTGAGCAATATGAAACTCTCCACTGATATTAGGAGTTGGACAGCAAATATGACCAACAACTGTGAATTGTGTAGGCAGAGTAGAATATTATCCCATGAGTCTCTCCTTGAAGAACATTTGAATAGTTTTGATGCCATGGGATACTCCTCCTGTAGCTGTTCCCTCTCTTTTTCTGGGACAAGGAAACATGAAAGCATTTAAAATTAATTCACATTTTCAGCTGAAAATCCTTCTGAATATCTTTTATAGTCTCAGTCCTATTATTCATATAATTCTCTCCTTAGAACTTCACCTTTGCCTACAACCAGTTATTTGATATTTTCACATTTTTCTCTAATTCTCTCAGTGCTAGGGGTAATCATGCTCTAGAGCTGTTGTACCTTACATCTAACTCCATGTTTTGCTCTAGAACAAGTGAAAGGAGACAGCAGGATGTTGATTGCAGTGGAGGCTTTGTTAATATTTCCTTATATTAACAATTGTAATGTTCTGTGATGCTACAGAAGGGTTACAAAATGTCTAACTACTGACCTGTGGTTAAAAGTGCAGTTCAGAAGGTTTTGTGTATCTGTGTTTTGTTTGTGGACGATATCATCCTATTCCCATAATGTTATGTTAATAGTATGTTTAAATGTATTTCTAGACAAGTTCAGTATTTATCAAGAAAGTACATGTTTATGAAGAGCAAGAGTTAATAGGAACCTCACTTCCGCCTTGATGCACATATGCTACATCAGGGATTGGAATTAAAGAAGGGGTGTAAATTTCCACCAGTTTACCGCGGAAATTTTATGTCAGAAAAGATAACAAAAAGGCAGCTGTACAGCTGTGCTCAAAAGGATGTTTTCTCAGCTCTCAGTTGGGAAAAAGTATTGTTTCAGGGCAACCATGTGCCGTACTTTAAGGTTTCTAAATTCTCTACTCTCCAGAAGAGACCATCATTAAAATGATTTATGACTAACTTCACCTTTTATTGCAAATTTTGTGGTATGCCTCTTGGGCATGTGACAGAGTCTTAACACTGTGTGATGGAGAGCCTACTAAAAATGAAAAATAACTTAACTTTTCAAGGTACAAATGGTGAGCAGTTTAAGAAGTGGAAGAAACGTTAATTTCCGAATTCTGGATGTGGACTGGTGCACATCAGACAAAGTGGTCTTGGCATCAGATGATGGGTGCATTAGAGTTCTAGACTTGTCCATGAAACCATCGTGTTTTAGAATGGATGAACAGGACTTAATAGGTATGTTGATTTCTTTTTTACTATTGGCTGCTAGATATTCCTTTTTGAAAGTGGGCCATAAAAATGTTCAACACTTCTGTTAGAACAGAGAATTGTCATATGTAGAGGATTAGGTGTCCCTATAGTGGTTTTCATAGATGCAGATAAATTTTTTAGGCTTAGGCCATATGGATGTTGTTTTCGTACAAGTTTAATCTCTGTTGTGGTTTAATCTGGCAGACAGTCAAATACCACGCAGCCGCTCGCTCACTCCCCCCCCCCGGGGGACGGGGGGAGAATTGGAAGGGGAGGGGTGGGAAGAACTCGTGGGTTGAGATAAAGACAGTTTAATAGAACAGAAAAGGGAAAATAATAATAATAATGATAGAAGATACAAAATGAGTGATGCACAATGCAATTGCTCACCACCCGCGCTGACAGATAACCAAGTAGTGATCGCTACTTCCTGGATCACGCCTACCATTCATATACTCAGCATGACGTCACATAGTATGGAATACCCCGTTGGCCAGCTGGGCCAGCTGTCCTGGCTATGTTCCCTCCCATCTTGTGCACCTGGCAGAGCATGGGAGCTGTCCTTGACTAGGAGGGTACTTAGCAACAACTGAAAACGTCAGTGTGTTATCAACATTCTTCTCATACTAAATCCAAAACACAGCACTAGGAAGAAATTTAACTCTATCCCAGCTGAAACCAGGACAATCTCCTAAATAAACTATAGTTTTTAATATCTTAATTGGATTATAAATTAACAAAGGAAGAGCTTTTTGTACAGATGTCTAGCAAGTTGACCTAAAAAGCATCGGTACATCAGTTGGGTATCAGTACCTACCTACATCACTGCTATTCATTACATAATTTTGAAACATTTGTTAATGTGTCAAAATGTCTTTTCTGATATTTCCAGTAAATAAACTATAGTTTTTAATATCTTAATTGGATTATAAATTAACAAAGGAAGAGCTTTTTGTACAGATGTCTAGCAAGTTGACCTAAAAAGCATCGGTACATCAGTTGGGTATCAGTACCTACCTACATCACTGCTATTCATTACATAATTTTGAAACATTTGTTAATGTGTCAAAATGTCTTTTCTGATATTTCCAGATATCAAAGGCAGTTTGTAGACTGAGTCATTGCTTTTCAAAGTAGATTTTCCCACTGAACTCTAAAATAGCAATATTAGTGCCATTTGACTTTTTTTGCTATATGTTTAAGAAGGGAATTTAAATATTTAAATAGTTAAATAAGCTGCATTTTTCTATTTTTCATGACTGGTGTTCCAGATAACTGCTTTTGTTTTGGTCTTTTTGGTCAATCCTGCCTTTACTCATCTGCTTTTCTTAAAACATGTGAATTCTGACTAATATGTAATAAACAAAACTGTAATGTGGGGAGATGTGTGGGATGTTTGAGGAAACACATAATTTATCGCAGCTATTTTTACTATCAAATGAATGTTCTGTAATATTAAGCTATAAAAATAAATGTTCTAAAACCAAGCACGCTGAAATTGTGATATGCCAGGGTTAAGGTTGCCTGTGATTTAGCTGTCCTTCTGCCTCTACACTGTGATAATCTTGTAATTACAAAATCACATTTACAAGATTCCTACATCATTCAGTGCATATGAAGTACAGGGAATTGCTGAATATTTAATAACGTAGCTGGTTGGTACTTGTTTTACTCCTGAGTCACTGGGTAGCATTTACTGCATGTCATCCAAACCTTGTACTGAATACAGACTTACTGACTTCCAAATTTGTATGATAACAGATAGTACTGTAATTTTCATCTTATTTCTTTGCTAATATAGACATGTATTAAACTTCACAACATCCTTTCGGGTTGATGGGTGTTAATCCTTGTATTACACTGTAGAAACTACGATTGCAAAGTAAAACTAGAACATGCATTATGGTACATTTTGGTATAGCTGTACTTATTTTCCAGCATGTCCTTGTAGTAGCAATAATCATCATGTACAGCTCTACTTAATGCCAGTATAATGTATTCCAGGAGTCTATGGCTAAATTCAGAATGAATGTCCCGAAATTCTCATTTGAGCATGGTTGATAACTCTGTACCTTCTAGGAAATGCTTCTGCTTGAGTGTAAAGATAAGCTTTTATGTCTAGTAACCCATGCTGTGTATATGAAAAGCCTGTGATTTATGATTTTCTTCTGGTGCTTGCAAACAAGGTGGTACATTTTATGGTTACCGAACACAATGTTACTGTACATTAGCCACTCAACAATGAATCTTTTCCTTTTGTTTTAGAACCTGCATGGTGTCCCTATCTGCTTGTTCCAAGGGCTTCATTAGCTTTAAAAGCATTCTTGTTGCATCAGCCGTGGAATGAGAAATATTCTCTAGATATTACAAACATGTAAGGAGAAATATATATCTATATATCTTTTTTTTTTTTTTTTTTTAAATTCTACATCTTTTATTAGTCTTTCTGTGCAAATAACTGTTTGACATATGAGTTTCCTCACTCTTTGGGACAATCGAAAAGATAATAGCTTTACTATTTATTACTAAAAGTAATAAACAGAAAAGGCTTTAAGGTCAAGTATTTTGTTTCTTTTGACTTTAGTAGCCCTTGGCTATTGAAAACTGCTGTCTACTTCAAGATACTGGCTATACTTTGATGTCATTTACAGGTTATATTTACAGGTTATATTACTTCAGAGGACAAATAGTCAAGAGTTGGTTCCCAAAGTGTAATTGAAAGTGATATTCTAACTGATAGTCTAACAGGCATGTCTTTATTTTTAGTGAGCCATACTTCACATCATAGTAGGAGCACCTTTCTTTATCCTTTATTGTGTTTGTGTACCGTTGGTGGTCACATAATAATGGGCTAGGCATTGTCATTTTCATTAATTTCAAGGTTGATAAATAAAGAAAATAAATAAGGAAAAGAAAGATTGGTGGCACTGACTCTGAGGTTGAGAGAAGGCAAAACAATCTTTCATTACTGTTTTGGAACTAGTAACTAGACAAAGAATCTTGCATGAATCGCTTACCATAAGAATATGAAAGATTGTTTCCACATATGTTCTTGTGTTTTTCAACCACCAGTAATACTCTTCCATTTCAGATAATTCTGTTATTTTGGTAATATAGGAAACATTTTGCCTTTTTTTTTTTCTTCTTTTTTTTTATCCAGTGATTATCCAGAGAATGAAAATATTAAAAACCTTCTTCAAGAGCAGTTGAATTCATTGTCCAAGTAAGAATTTTTCTATTAATGTTTGAGTAAGCTAGTGAATTCAGAGAAGGCAAAAAAAGAAAAAAGACATTTGTGGCAATTCACAACTTAATGAAGAAAGAATGTTTTTTGCCTCTCTAAAGATAAGCTTGAGTAATGACAGATTTATTTTAAACACAGTTAATTTTTTTTTATGTAACTCCTAAAGGTGGTGCTTTATACATTTTATTGAAGATTCTAACTTTTTATTTCTATTTTTTCTAAATAAAAATAAACCATAATACAATCTCAAAAATTTTTTTTTTAAATAAGCAGATTATCTCAAAGTAGTTTGTTAAATACTGACTCAACATTCAAAATGTACTGTTCTGAATATATAAAGTGTGATGGAAGTCAGTAGTGAATTTTTAACATTGACTTATCATAGTAGTGGCTGACAACAAAAGCTTTAAAGATACCGATTAGGGTTAGCATATAATGTGTAATAGACCAGTGAGCATTTGTAATTTTTTAGGCAATACTTCTTGGTGATGTATAGTTCTTTGATGTTGGTCCAGACTGTATTGGACACTGCTACTTAAATACTCCAATGTTTGTTAAGATATTTAAGCTCTGAGGAAGAAAAGACAAACAACTCTAAAAATTTTTTGTCGAAGGTAGGCACATTGCACATTGCTCTGCTTACACAGAGAACAGATTTTGGCATTCGATTTAAACTATGAAAATAATATTTGAAGCTAGTAGACAGAAGTTTTTCCCTTTTCCTTTCATCCTTTCACTTAGTAGGATGGAAGAGATAACTTAGCATATTTTTATCCAGTCTGAAACATATGTAGAAAACCTAAATTCATGCATGTGGATCCCTTATGCTATGGCACTGCATAGTTGCAAAATTATTTGTAATTAAATTGATCTTGTAGTTTGTACAACCACTGCAGACTAATCTATAGCTTTTGTATACACCCTTGTGGTTGTTCCCTTTATTACAAGAATAAGGGGTTCCTGACTGATTCTCTATGTGTATTTAAACTGGTAGAGTGACTTGCGCCTTGAGATCAATTATATTTCAAATTATGTATGTAATTGTTTTGATAGATGCATTTTTTCAGTTCAGAAAAGAAATTGTGTATTTTTTGGTTTGATTTTTTTTTCCCAATTTGTAGGTGATATAACCTATTTGTGTTCAAAACCAACCAAACAAAAAAACTTGCACAGCATTTTACAGATTATTTATGGCTTTCTCTTTTTGCAGTGACATAAAGAAACTTTTGCTTGATCCGGATTTTACTCTCTTGCAAAGATGTCTCCTAGTTGCCAGGTAGTAGAGATTCAGATAACCATGTCAAATGTTTCCTGATAAAATCGTGATCCTATTACTGCATGTGAATGTGCTGAAGTTTAAGTATGCAACTAATTCTCCTTTAACTCAGTGCAATTCCTAAAGACTTTGTTACCCACGTATTAGAGTGTTCTCAGGACTGAGAATGGAAATGATACCTTACTGAAACTGTTAGTTGTATTTGCTTGCTGGATGTAGAGAACTTCCTTCAGGCTTGCTGGTACTTTCATAAATGCAGTTCTGCTAACTATATTGCATTTAGTTGTACAATGCCCAAAAATGTAATTCAGAACTTCACAACACACAATAGATGATATGCAAACAGGGGAAGGCCTGTTTTTTATTTCACATGTATTTGTTCTGTGGTGTTGTTCTACCTAAACTGTAGCTAATTTTAGTCTGTCTATATTCAGAGATGTTTTTCAAACTTAGTAACTTTCTTGTAGTTGAAAGAGGATATTGGTGATTAAGTGTAAAATAATAATAAAATATCAATTTCCACATATTTATATGCTGAACCCTCACTGAGTTTAATTGCTATTGTAACAGTCCTCTGGCCAACCTCTTGCTTTTCTAGCTTGCTGAATGTCGTTCCTTAATCTTTTCTTGTAGTTTGTCCCATTGATAATGCAAAGTACTTGTGGTGCCCACAATAATGCATGGTCTTTGTAAAAGGATATTTTAAATGTGTAATATTTTTGTGTGACATATGAAAAAATACAAATGTATTTCACATCCTGATTGGTATCTTCTCAGACTGTATGGGGATGAATCTGAACTGCATTTCTGGACTATTGCTGCCCACTATTTGCACAGCTTATCCCAGGAGAAGCCTGCAAAACCAACAGACACAGCTATCCTTCGAGAACAGCTGGTTAATCCATTGGATATATGCTATGACATACTGTGTGAAAATTATTACTTCCAGGTATTTCAAGGAGTTCAAAAATACATTTAGTAAGAATGTGATCAGAACATTAAAAGCTCAGCACTGTAACCTTATTATTGTCTTAGAGCTTTTCACCATACATATTTCACTTTTACTATTAACTTACAACTCTGGATTAAATGACTCCCTATTATTTAAAAATAGGGAGATTTTTGGAACTCCCAAAATACTTCCATATTTTTTTAAATGCTTATTTCTCATTTCTCATGGTTGTCTTATGTTTACAATATTTTTCGTTCTTCATGCAGAAATTCCAACTTGAAAGGGTAAATCTCCAGGAGGTGAAGAGATCAACCTATGATCATACCAGGAAATGTGCTGATCAGCTTCTTCTCTTGGGCCAGGTTTGTGGGTAATATTTTAATTTTTTGTTCTTCTTCCTTGTCCACTTTATGTACTTATCCTATTCAATTAAAGGTTTGTCTAACTCATATGTGTTGTTTCATACTTTTATTCACCTAGTGAATAGTTTTTGCTGTCTTAATATGTTATTACACTGCAGACTCAGTGTAATGACATGGTATATGGTAATGTTTGGTATTTCTTGCTTCAGAATGTATAATTTTTCTGGGAACCCTATAAAAATCTTTCTTTCCATATGGTGACTAGAAAAGAAAAATTACATTTTGAGTTTCCCAGAAAGAACTTAAAAACATCATCTTTGGAATAACTCAGTCTGCACTTAGTACTCTCGTTTTAGGCAACAAAAGGCATGTCTAAGCTTTTGGCAGATCTGTACTGAGCAGTGAAACACTGTACAGAGCTGCTCACTGACACCCTGATAAGAATATTGTTGCATTTGTACAGTATATATATCATAAGCTGTTCCCCACTAACGCAGTTGTGCTGCATCCATTTCTAAAAATAGCTTTGGTGTTACTAGCTCGAACTTAAATGATTTCTATGCCACTGTGCATTTGAGCATGTCAACAAATGTTACCAGTAAAAGATGCGAGAAGTATTTAGTCCGTAGACAGTCTGTTTAAAATGCCAGTTTATATAAGTTTAAAAATACCGGTTTATTGACTCACCATATTTTAAAATGTATTTGATGTGGCTTTTCATATTTCTGTAATTATCTAAGCTATCAGATTGACTGACCTCACCGAATTGACCTGTCTAAAAGTTAGGCATCTCATTTTAATAACAGGCAGAGATGACATGCCTGCAGTAATTAATCTGATTCAGAGACAGGTGTCTGCAGCCAGTGTAATGAGCCTCACTGGTTAGGTGCTCAGCGGTAGCTAACATTTTAAATGGATGAATTCTATGTTTGTTTTAAAATATCAGTCCTTGAGATCCTGACCAATTTCTGCATCTTTACAATTTTATGTCTTCTCTGCTTATTTTAAATGCTTCTCTTCCTTTTATAACTGTGCAAAACAAGGAAATAAATGTTCTGAATTAAACTTTTCTTTGGCTTCTAGAAATTTTAGGCTGTGATTAAACATTATATTCATGATGGATGCTTAAACGCTATCCTTACTAAGGATAATTTACTGAAATAGAACCTTAATTATTACTATGCTGGTAGATATTTTTTGTAGTCTGTTTTAGAATAACTTTCATTATTACTTGTTCCATGTCTAAAAAGGGTAAAAATATAAAGACTTTTGTTTAAAAGTAAATATGTTGTGGTCAAATTTGTATTTTTTTTCTCTTGCCAGACTGACAGAGCAGTACAACTATTGTTAGAAACAAGTTCAGAGAATGCACATTATTACTGCGATTCACTTAAAGCTTGCTTGGTCACGACTGTCACCTCTTCAGGTCCATCTCAAAGTACCATTAAACTGGTAGCAACCAACATGATAG
Organism: Fulmarus glacialis; assembly: GCF_000690835.1. Classification (NCBI taxonomy): domain Eukaryota; kingdom Metazoa; phylum Chordata; class Aves; order Procellariiformes; family Procellariidae; genus Fulmarus; species Fulmarus glacialis. The sequence continues at coordinate 40,925 of NW_009189864.1, forward strand.
CCAATGGAAAGCTCTCAGGTAAAATGTGACTTTAATTTTACGTTTGCTAATAATCTAGTAATTCTGATCTTATTAAGGCTGCTGATGGAGATGGGAGAGCAGAAAATTGTAATAGATCTTATATGTTGCATATGTTATAGTATGCACTATCTACAGTAGTTAACACAAAAATGAATTCTAAAGCTCAACTTGTTTTAATTAATTTTCATTGGAAAATGCATTTCTGGAGTACTTCTCTTAGCAATTGTTTGCACTAAAAGAGGCTAAGCACATGAAGCTACATATTTTCCACTTGCCTAATTAAAGAATTAATTTTAAAATGGTTTCTTACTACTGAAGTTGAAATATGGACTTAGTTTCCTTTCCAGTTCAGAACTTGTTTCAAAAAGTGCGCTTTCTTACATGTACAGGTTAATTTTGCTTAATGCAAGAGATGTTCACAATATGATGATTGACTGAAATATTCAAAGACTTGCAGAGAAAGTACAAATGTCTGTACTTGCCTGGAAAAAATACTTTCTACTCTGTGGACAATTAACACGTCACTGTTAATAATTACACTATGGACAACATTAAATTAAAATAAAGGATTATTTATGAAATCTGTTTAGTTGACTTAGAAAGATCATTATCTCTTTATGATGAGAAGTCCAGCAAACTCCTTGTCATTTGTATTTAGGACAAAGTTAAATGAGAGCTTTGTGAGGTCCTTCTGAGCTCTGTAGCCCAGGAAAAAGTTATGATAACTGACACCCAGGTTATATGGAGAGTCAGGTGGTAGAAATCAGGGTTTTTCAACATCTTCATATGCTAAGAAGGATATGAGAGAGATCCTTTTTCTGGGGATGAATGATCTGCTCACACTTACATAGCAACTGTTTTTTCCCATAACTTTTTATTTTCCAGAGGGTGTACAGTTACTGTGTCTGATCAATAAGGCTGCTGATGCCTGTCGCTACTTGCAAACTTACGGCGAATGGAATCGTGCAGCATGGCTTGCAAAGGTAGGAAATTTCTCAATTTTCGGTTTGCTAACGTAAATGGCCTACTTAGTATATGTAGGTATGAAGGCTGATGAGGGTGCTAAAGTTCTCCAAAGTTAAAAAAATGAAACATCAATTTGAAATATCATCATCAGTTCTTTCCATGTGTTAAGCTATAACAAGCCAGTCCATTCAATCAGTGTTGACAGGTGATTCTTCAGCCTTTTCACTACAAAGATCTGTCCTTGTCGTCCAAATGACGGGATTGGGGCCTGGAAGTGGTTAGAATACTCAATTGTCTAGTTTTTGAGCCGTGATGTGTGAAGTTGCATATAGCTGCAGCAGTACAGAGTTCATAATAAACTACAAAAAAACCACACCTGGAAGTGGATAAGAAATTAGGCAATTAAGTGACTTTGTGCTAAGCTCCATGTAGCTTGTGTGCTGATTTTAAAGTTAGCACCAACCACATAAATTTGCACCGACTTCTGTTTTGGTAATGCAGACGTTACAGTATAAGTACCTAGACACAGCATTAATTCTCCGTATTATAATGGACAGTAGATAGTAAGGATGATCTTTCAGTGTCTCCAAGTAAAGTTACTGTTATGTTTCCTGCAGAAAGTATGGAAATATACTCGGATTTTTTAAACGGATGAATCCCACTCTTCAGAAAAATAAAGATGTTTTATCCTTGAGTTTTCAGCAAAGGATAAAGATTTCTGACTTCTTGATACTTGAGGTTTTAGTAAAGACTTGTGGTAAAAATAATGTTAATCACATGTAAATGTGGAGTGACCAGAGTGGAGGTTTTTTATATCTATGTATTACTTCTTTTTCTTTATATTGTGTTTGTTCAAGGGATTAGTGTACTTTTTATAAAAAAATTGGTAATTTCAGATGCTTTTACTTCTGCCCAAAGTTTCTCATCAAAAAAAATGAAGCAGAAGCAGAATGCTCTCTTTAGTTAGCAGCTGAGAATCCATAACTTGCTTTCCCATCTCTTAAAGGTTCGTTTGAACTCAGAGGAATGTGCTGATGTGTTAAAGCGTTGGGTAGATCACCTTTGCTCTCCACAAGTCAACCAGAAGTCCAAAGCCATTCTTGTCCTCTTGTCACTTGGATGCTTTACAAAAGTTGCAGAGATGTTGCACAGGTAAAGCTGAAACAGCACAATCTGTATTTTGTCTTTTCCAAAATTGTTATTTAAGCATTTGTGACTCAGAAGACAAGGGGGAGGGAGGAGGTCTGCAGTTTGATTTCTGACATTTGTTTCTATTTTAGCATGTTTTTCTTTAATTAACTTTAACCTCAGTAGTGCGTCATTTCTGTGTGCTGGAACTGATGTTTTTGTTGCAATTTCAAGAAATATACTGGCATTTAAATTTACTGCAGGCTTTAAGATTGCTAGCACCCATTGACCAAGCAGTAACAATTTATAGTAGCTATGATTTCTGAGTAAGTTGAGCCTTGATCTTTCAAAAATTTTGCATCAAATGTCAGTTCCTTGAGTGCAAGGAGGAAGGGGGGATGTAGGAAGCTTGGGGAGAGGGCAGTGCCAGACTAACGGTGCAAGAGGAGCACGAGGCAGTATGTGGGAACAGTATGACGTGTTCCTACATGCTGCCTGGGAGCAGGGCAGCAGCATTCACTGCCATGAGGAAAGCACTCAGCGCTGTCATGATGAAGTGAACGCTCTAGGCCTACAAAGCATGAAGGCACAGAGAGCAAGGTAGAGCAACACTGGAAACTGAGAGCAGTGTGTGATATGAGAGTGTGAATATGTGCCATAGTGGCTGCTAAACCATGATACTGTTTAACCTTGGCGATGTTCGGAAGCCTTGTTCAGCCCTCAGTGCAGAAGAGATTTGCCACTCCAGACCTAGGTACAAAATTTTAGAAAGCCTGTGTGTAAGTGTTTTGCTGCAATGTCCTGGAATACTTTTCTGTTTTCCTGTCTTAACAAATTCTTCTCTTTTTTTTTTTTTTTTTTTCCCTGTTTAACAGTATGAGGTACTTCGATAGAGCGGCTTTGTTTGTTGAAGCTTGTCTGAAATATGGGGCATTTGAAGTTAATAATGATACAAATATCCTTTTTCTGAAATCCTGTTTTTGCATCTGTGTACTCACTCACAGTGAGTGTGCATGAGCCAATGTTAGATGAACTAGTCTGCACAGGAATAGGAGTTCCTATTTTTATTTTCCAGGTTGTGTAGTTTGAAGGAAGTATGAGGAAAAAAGTGAAAAGGAGTCATTTGCATAAATCCATAACATTACCTCCTCCTGATGCTCTGTGAGGCCAGTGGAACTGGAAAACAAACTAAAAGTGAAAAAAATAAACATAGGAGAGGAAAGAACAGATGATAAAATGTTATTTGCAGAACTTGGAAATTATTACTGCAGACTGGGTAGTGAAATTAGTAGTTCAGTTATCTTTTAAACACTGTATCTCAGGAAAAAAAAATCGTGCATTGAACCCCTCTATATAACAGCTTTAGCGATTGAAGTCCTTTATGAAGGAGTCAGTTTTGAGACAGGGAAAACAAAGAAAATTAAAGTTCAAAATCAGATGAGCTGAAAATGTAGTAAGTATTTTAAAAGGTATCTAAAGTATTGCTTGGTACAGTCTGCACATCTAGCCTGGTGTTCTGGAAACTCTGAACAGTTGCTCTAACTTTTGTATTAGATGCAATAAATAATAATGCATATGTAAATAATACCTGATTGTGTTTTATGGAGTCATCACTGATGTCAGCTTGTAAATAAAAAAAGCCACTAATAAGTCATGAACAAATGACAATGAACAAATCTTGTAGTATGACCTTGCAATTTCTTAATTTCTTTTCCAAGTAACGACATGGTATTATGGTACATATTTATGCGTATCTGAAATGTATCTGGTTTAGTTTATAGCACTCTGCATGTTGCCTGATAAATGCTAGTATGCATTCAATAGTAGAATTTAAAACAACTTTTTTGTCTTTATTAGTGCTGAAAAATATTGGATTAGCACAATTGGCAGCAATGTTTAGCATTTTCAGGTTGGGAGAGCTAAGGAATGAGGAGAAAGAAAAAAAGATTCTGAGTTTTTTTCATTTTGCTATTCACTCGTGTTTTCCTTAATGCTTCATTTACATAAATTGATCCATGCTGTATATGCAGATTATGCCAGAAGCTTGAAGCTCCTGGGCTTTAAGCAGGGAGCTATTCTCTTTGCCTCAAAAGCAGGGGAAACTGGTAAAGAATTACTGATGGAGCTCAAACAGCCTGAAGAGGAAGTGACACAAGAGTAAGAACTTTATGAGGAGATTTGGGTTGTCTATCAGACTGAGATTCCACTGTGTGAAAATACATTTTGCTCTTGAATAACTGTAATAGCTGATATGTGTGATTTGAGCAAATACTGTTAAATGTGCGTGGAGGCAAGATTAAGAACTGTTTTGTGTTTATGTTAAAATTGTCTTCACTTCACAAGAGGCGAAAGAAGCATATCAAAAAATTATAGAGGAATATTTCCAACTTTTTCAACTGCAGCAGAAATCAAATTTAAAAATGTGCTGCAAGAGTTCTACACCTGTGTAAAAGTCTACTCCATTTACTTCTAAAAATCAAATCTTTATAGTTCTTCACTGCTGTTGTATTTATATGTATAAATGATTCAATCTGTACTATAAAAATATAAATATATTTAAAGAATAAATATAGATCATGAAACACACAGTTCTTTCCTGGAACATTGTGTTTTCTCAATCCAATTTTTCTGTTTAAAATTACTGTTATTTTAAATCAGTTCACTGTATTGTCATTTTCGTAACTGTCTGGAATGGAATCTTTGACAGGTTTACTTATGAAAGTCTCCTAACATTCCAAAAATCCATGGAACATCCTTTTATTCAATTAAGGTATTGTTATATTCCATGTTATTCTTAAGCGTGCACTCCCTGCACGCCTTAGGGACTGAATTCTGCCTTGTGTTGACTGGTTCATGGGATCAAAGGATGGGAGAAGATCCTACCTCAAAAGCAGCAAGGTAGGCTCCTGCAGAATATTCAGGAGACTGCTAACGCTGTCTCCACAGTTATTGTTTTGTTTGTTATTTGAATGTGTGATTAACAATAGGTAGAAAAAGCATTGTGCAAAGCCAAAATGTTGGCTTTTCAATTAGATACTTTTTATGCTAACACATCTTATGGTCCAGATACTTAAGGATGCCACCAATAAAATCTTTTCTCATTTTTGTGCCAGTATTTCAGTATTTAAGTACTTGTTTTCATTATTGTTTCTTATGTCAGATATATCTTTTCTATTTATTACTGATTGACTGAGAAATTTTATAGCTGAGGAGTGGATGCTGATGTTAAATTGCCCTTGCAAATTGAAGGCTGTGGCATGTGAAAATTAGTCTTGGCTAAAAAATAAAATTATTCTTTTTACCAAGTTGTTGGAGCTACTGAAGTTTAGTACACGGTAGTGAAAAGAATCATATCATGTAAAAGGTCTCTCATTTGAATGTAATTCATGGCTTGTGTACTTAAAGTAATAGTGCATTGGATTGTCCTTATATTTGAGTACTTGTGGATATGTATTCTACACTCCTTCCTAGAGGAGCACCATTTCTTTAACTCCATAAACCTTTAAATTCAAATCTAAAATAGTGTTTCTGATAAAATTTGAAAGGTTAGGCTTTTCAATAATGATGATTTTCTACAAATTGAAAATGTGAGTTTTGTTGCTCTAAATAGAAAAGTAAATGTTTTAACTGCAATGTATCTTATTTCTTCTCGTCACATCTTACATACACCATAAAATACTTTCTGTTTGATGTATTACGAACGACGCTTATATAGTTACTTTACTGTGGGAAAATAAGTATACAATGAAATATGCCTTAAGCTTTAACTGGTGAGCAACAGAGTTGAGCAAAATTAACTGTCATTAACAATGGGCTAAATTCTGGCTCACATTGACTACTACAACACTCCTCAATTCCTACTCTTGTTCTTGGTAGCAGTACTCATGGACAAGTTACTACAGAGTTAATGTAAGCACACAAAAACTTGTTCTTTGACAGATCCGTAGAATTGTTTGTCAATGGGTTTCTGGAAAAAAAATCTGCTTTAATATACACTTGGATTTATAAATCTAATGTTTTTAAAAGAAACACATTGCAAAGGCCTTTTAATACTGAATGTTTCTATATACTTTTAAGTGTGAAGGTTGCAGAATATTGTGTGGCATTCCCTATTGAAACCTTTATGATGAAGGTAGAGTGTAAAAGTGATTGAAAAGTTTATTTAGATAATAATGTAGTCATACTACAATAATAAAACCAAACTTTTAAAATCTCTGTGTGTCTTTATTTAATACAAAAGTGTCATCTGTTGCATGGGGATTGAACACTGATTGTGTAATTGTTGTCATTTTTTTTTTTTTCAAGACTGGCAAAATGCTCAGAGCCGGTTTTAGTGGAGGAAGTGATTATCCTTCGTACATATTAGTCACATTTCCCATATTAGTACTAACTGAAATGTTGGGTTTGAGTAGTATTAATTCCCAGCCTTTACTAGCAAACGTAAAATTTGTACAGGTTAAATTAGAGCAGGGCATTGCCTCCCCTTTCTGATTTTTAAAAGCACAGAAATAAGTGATGAAAGAAAAACACATCCTTTCTGTTTTCATGCTACCCCGCAGACAATAATACAAGACTTTTCCTTGCTTCTCAGCTGATGCCAGCGAGCATTGTACATCTTGGTTTTGTCGAGGAGACAGGTACACTTACATCAATGTAGATAATCACCACCTCAAAAATATGAAATGCATTCAGCAATGCTGAGATCCATGTCAGTGAAGTCTTGTTTTTCTCCTTCCTAGTTCACATAACTTTCCTCTTGGCTCTTAGGATGCTTTTGTCACTTTGGCTTAGAAGTTGTTTTAAAAAAAAACAACAGATAAACATCTCATGTGTAATTGGCTTGTACAGAATGAAATGTGAGAAGCTTCTCACTTCTATGTTTGAAGGACAAGCCTGAGAGCTTGGAACATAAGAAGAAAGTGAACTGAATGAATTTTGAACATTTTTGAAAAGTTTCCAATAAATACGATTTTCACTCCTTTAAATCCCTTTGAGAATTCCTTCCTCAAACCACTGTGAATAGTGCAAGTAGCAGCTGAAGTTTATAATCTGTATTTGCCAGGTTTTGCATTTTGAAGCCTCTGTCAACAGCGAAGTCTGTAATGCAGCCATAATTCTGGAACCTGTATTTGACCATTCTTGGTAACGAAGTAGCGGTAGAAGGAATTGGGTTTGCAAGCCAATGTATAGAGATTCTTTACTCATCTATCTTTGAACATCAGTCTTATATTAATTATGCGTGATGTTTGATTATCGGAGCCGATTATTCGGTAGCTATTTTAAGATTCCGTTGCAAAAGGCCGAGACCTTTGACCATGAATAAGGATTTTTTTGGACATTTGGGTTGTCTAGATGGAGAACTTCTAGATAGAGAACATCTTCTAGCAGCTATAACTAGTGATGGTTACCCCTTTCATTATATTATATGAATCATTTTGGACTTGTATGAACAACAAAAAACCATGCATATGATTGAGCCTACAGGGATGTATAAGTTGTCTTCATTTCAGTGAAGCGTTCTGAAATTTGTACGTCTGCTGTGTGAAGCTCATTCAGTCCTGCAGACATTTTCTTTCTAGATCTGTGTCCTCACAGTCAACTAGTGGTTTTACAACTCAAGAGAAGCTTATGGTAAATATTATCACGGGACTGTTGTAGTAGTACTTAATTATAAAAATGGGTTGTTTTTTTTTTCAATTCCTGATGTGAGTCTTAAAGTAAGTCCAAATTATTTCAGTTTTATTATAATGGATGTGCTTTTTCTAGCTATAAATAAAAAGTCTAGAAAATAGTCTAGCCCCTTAGTTCCAGTATAAGCAAGCCCTAATTAGAGTTTTAATTTGAGCATGGTGTGCCTCACAATGAAGGCAGTCTCTGTAAATTAATCATATTGATTAACAGTGTCTACATTGCCCAGCTTGGATCAGTTTCTGAAGTACTTCTCCAAAAATTTAGTTATATACTGTGTGTGTGTATACATACACATACATATACATATATTTGATTCAGGGGGAATAATCTATGGAAAATGACAAAATGAATTATTTTATTGCAGTGTAAAAATGATTAGTACTATATTGCAAATTATTTGTAATTTACTTTCATTAAAATGCAAACAGTCTGCCAATTTAGAGACTTTGCAGCCAGATAGAGGCATATATTATGCATCAAGGAAACCTGGTCCGGAATGTTGATGAGTTCAGTGTCTGAGTAGTAAATAATCCAAGAGATGATGTTTTGCAGCAGTTGACCCTAGAGACAGAAAACAAGGATGATCACAGATTCTTTAATGGGAAATGGGTTTGATTTGGGTGATCAGTAGCTGCCCAAAATTGTATTCTAAAAGCTCAACTAAAAATTTAATTGCTGGTGAGCAATAAAATAATAACACTTTGGCAAAGAGTAAGGGCTTTTTTTTTTTTTTTAAATAATTATTTCATTTATTACTTTCTGAGAAGAATTTCAGACAGGATTATTCATAAAGAGATTCAGCGGAACTGTGTGCTCACCTCTCCAAAGGTTGTGGTACTAAAAAATGAAATGGCAAAGTCAGTATGTGTTCATTTCCCAAAAAGAAGCCACAACAATAATTCAGAGTCTTTTCCAGCTTCATACCTACTTGCCTGAGTTGCTGGCATGTCGTATGTTGCTTTGTGTGGGTGGGAACTCGTATAATTTTCTTTGAAGCAGACTGGCGGATTTGGACACACTGAAGTTATTTTCCGTGGAATCTGTGTACACACTTTTTTTTGCCGTTCTGAAATCTAGCTGCCCTAAAGATGTTGGCAGGTGTTGGCAATACATACAGTTAAACTTTGCTGTCCATGTGCAAAGTATTGTATTTTTCTCCTTTCATCAAAAGACAAGGTCTGCCGTTTTAAAAATGCCTTGCTTCTGACAAGTATCTATAACGTGTCGTGAATTAAGAGATCCTACGAAAGTACGTGCTGACAACTTAAATGGAAGATACTAATTTACTTCATGCAAATTTTAACAATAACAAACGATTAAGAGAGACTGGAAATGCATAGATACAGTCTGTTTTAAAGAATCAACTACCGTAAGGCTTCCAACCTCCTGTAATAGAGAACATTGACTTTTTCAGAGTTCTCTGTTATTTTGCTGTCTCCTCAGTCCATCTGAGCAAATGAGGTTGTGATGAGTTGGGAATGGAATGACCAGACAGCTAAAATGTGAAATACTGAAAAGGGTAAAATGTCGCATATTGGCGTAGGTTGTAGGTACACCTTATGAGGGATTACAACTGCTACCTCATCCATCTGATTCCATCTGCTCTGGCAGAATAACAATAGAAAACATGTAAATATATTTGAATTAGAGCATTTGGATTCTTTTTTTTTTTTTTAATTCTTTGAATATTCTAGATTTATTTATGTTTAACTTGCTATTAATTTGTTTTGTTTGTGTTAGATGGCTTCCCAGCTTGGACACAATAATTCTGGAAGAAAAGGAAAAACATATTTACCCAGAGAAGGGACCCAATTAACATACTCAAAATGCAATTACAGCAGGTAAGCGGTGCCCCCCGATGCCTGCTGAAGGAAAGGAAGTCGGAGTTTGATTTCAGGCTTGAAAACCTGAGGTAATCAGTTAGATGATACTAGATTTCCATGGCATTCACTGAAACTGTTGGTCCCCTTTCATGGGTTAAACTTCGCCCTTCACTTTCCTATTTTCTCCTCCTTACCTGTTAATGCAGCAGCAGAAGGGGGAACCGTGGATGATGGGAGGGGATCGCGATCACCCGCGCTGCGGCACGGCTCGTGAGCAGCGCAGCAGATGCTAGAGGTGAGGCGAGGGTTGTCTGTTGGACTCCAAACTCAGCAGGTGGTAAAGGCAGGAGCATGCAAATACTGCTTCAGAGTGACTTTACTGGCCCAACTTAATGGTTTTCTTTCAATTTATGGACCTGAATCCCAGAAAATACTTTTTTTTCCGTGTCGTCACCACTACTTCATTTGGCAAACGACGACTGTAGTTCAGTGTGGTTCCCACCAACAAACTCCATTTCAGTGACTGCTTTCCAGAGGGTTATTGAGTAATAGCATTATATATTGTTCAAACCAGATGCCAACAGGTGCTTTAAAAAAAAGGTAGTGTTTTCATTACTTTTCACCTTACAGTAGCAGGAGATAATAGAGTTATATTAGACTTGTCTGGCTCCTATTGCTGTAACTAATAAAAAGCTACAGGCGACATATTTCAGTTGCAAAAAGAAGGTTGTCTTTGTGCTTTTGTTTTTTGAGTGGTCTTTTTTTTCAAACACTTGTTTCATAGTGATGGCCCTAGTGAGTCAATCGTTCATTGCTGAGAGGCCTGCTTTTTGAATCCAACCATAGTCTCACGAATAATAATATTTTGATGTCCCTGTGAAAATATTTTTTCCAGCTTTGTTTGTGAATTAAATTTTACAGTAGCCTGTAACAAGCAGTCACAGGTCTTGATTCAAAGAAATGCGCGCGGTGTATGTCTTCACGGGTCACTGTTCCTTGGTAGTATAATGTATAATATTCATAACCCCCTCTTGGTGAAACTGCTAGCCTTTTCGCAGTGATGCTCCCTCATCGCTCATGGTTGCAGGATCTAGAAACATCTACCATGTTTCTACATACCTGTCTCTTCTGAGTATGTTTTTCAGTTGTTGTCTTCAAGGTTGTTCCAGTACACTGGGCTACTAAGACTTTCGGATTCTCTTCTTCGTTCTGGTATGGCATCTCAAATAGCAGTCTGTACCGAAGGTGTGAGAGGTCTCTCCAGCACGTCGACTGGATCTCTTGGACAATCTGTGTAACGTCCTTGCTGCATCATCATTCAATACAAACATATGTTTGTATTTCAAACATATACTCACTGCAAAGTGCAGTACAATACATGCAGGTTTGGAGGCATAATACTTAAATAGAAATAAAATATTAACTCATCAACATTTCCAAATACTCAGGGTATTCTGCTGAGACAGATTTTTTTTTTTTTTTTTTTTTTAATATGCCAGGTAACAGTGATTGTCAAGTACCTGTGTTCTCTTTTTCTAAGTTTCTACATCTGCCACTTATTTAGACACATCTCGTTTTACCCCTTTTGGTTTCTGTCTCTAGTAGAATCATAGAATCATTAAGGTTGG
>NW_009189865.1:0-3971 GCF_000690835.1 Fulmarus glacialis
ATTCTATGATTCTATGATTCTATTCTTTTCTTTGTCTTAAACCCCCCTGCAAGAGTACAGTTCCCAAATGACTGTGTGAGTATCAACCCATTCCTACTCCATGACATGAATAATAAAGTTAATCTATGGATATACATTTTACTCAATTTAATCAAGTCAAACTCAGCTAAGTGTATTATGAAATGAAAACAGCTCCCGGGAAACACAGCTTATAAAAATGCCCTACTTTTTTCAGATAGCCTACAGCATATGCAATTACCCAGCAACACACCAGGGATAGAAAACAAACAGAAAAAGGTTAAATCTTGCTTCAGTTGCCTGACTGTATTCCTAAGAAATTGTTTTTACTTATCAACCTTTACTTTGTCTCCTTCAGTAGTTGTTACCCAATTGTGTTAGTAAAACTTGCAACTATTCTGCAAATAAGTACAAAACACAAGCACTGCAACCATCCCTTAAGATACTTCTAATTTTAACTACTATGTTGTACATATGTTAAGGAGTCTCACTCCAAAGACACTGAGTCAGCTTTAATTGTTTATGTAGGGTTTTAGTAACACGCTTTGAAGCTAGACAGCAACTCTTTGATCTTTAAAAGCTTAAATGAGAGACTCAAGTGTATATCCTCAAACCTACAGTTAATCTGAATTAAGACTCAAAATGAGGGACTGAGTCACATTTCAAATGAATCAGGCATTTTAAGATGACACTGGTTAACTGATTAGTCCCCGAAATATGTCATTCTTAAAGAGAAATAAATCCTAAGAAACATTTATGCTGTAATTTTTTTTAATAACATTTTGATATAAAGACCTCATTCTGTAACACACTCAAAGGGATGCAATTTCAATTCTTCTTGGAGTCAATAGACACTATAAAGTATTCAACTATTCACATGACAGAAGAACTTAACAACTTCAGCTTTGCTCTTAGAACACAGCTAAAAGAAGGCAGCATTTCAAAATTGCACCAGTGCATTTCACATCAATGTCGAAAATTCCACTATAACTGAAAAGTAAAATATAAGACTAAGTGATTTGTTTTTTCTTTACATAACGGTAGTTTGATTTTCTCCACATTATTTCCAAAAGGAAAGAGGTTCCTTCACCTCTTCGCTCTTCCACTTCCATAATTATGTCCCAGCACCACCCCCAGCACACGCATACACACACACACCTTTTTTAAATGATTAAACCAGCCACATCTAGGTTTGAAAAAAGATGAAAAGGACACAAGTACAATGATTCCTGATATTTCAGTAACATCACATAATACTCTTGCTTCAAAAGGACAACAAACTTAGAACAGCTGTGCTAGTCTATTTAAACATGTGCCTGGTAGGCTCAAAGAAAGCACACACAAGTGTCTGGATTTACAAAGAGACTGGTTAAGTCTGCAAACAACCTTAACACAAGAAAGGTGAGCCTAACAGTGTCCTGTCATGACTCAACTCTTGAACCTTGGGGACCCAACAATCTCTCATCAGTGCAAGAAGGAGACAAGTGCGTTAGACTTTTCCAGGCAAACTGAGCATATGACACAGCTAAAAGCAGCAAGCGAAACACTGAGGAAGAAGTTCTGTTCAAGAGGATGGGTGGATACAGAGACACACGCACAAGCTGAGCTGAAACTGCAGAGCTGCTGGCCCCCTCCTCGAGTCGGGAACGCAAGAAAAGCCCCTCTCCTCAATCAAATGAAGAGACCATATCTACTGCCTTATACTGAACAACACGAAAAAGATAAAAACATTCATCTGATTTGAATCTTAATATAGATAGTAGACACTATAAAAAAAGTAAGTAGTTTGGAAGAAAGGAGGATAGGTGTCTACACAAACACCCAGCTCGGAATGCTTTCTCAGTCTTTAATGACCTTTGCTGGAGGAGTACCACAGGACTTCTCTCAGATGCATTTAATATATCTCCACCTACTTAACCATATTCCTTGCTGTGTAGTCTTTTTTACATGCAACATGTGGGACAGTAATCCTAAAATCCTCAACTTAGTGTCATCACAGGGCCACCAGTTGACACTTACTTGTGCTACACATGCCTTATACGCTCAGCACTGGCTGTAGTCTTCAGCTTTTAATCATACCATGACTGCAGAGCCATGCTAATATAATGTGTACCCTTCAAAAATGAGATATAATCCCTTTATTTGTCACTTATTGCAAAAGTCCTGAGGAGTAGCTTCCAGTTTTCCTCTACTGTAGCTAGTTTCCTACTTTCTTCTTTTTATTTTAATATTAAAGCCTTATGATCCTGACAAGAGGAAGATAGAAAAAATACTTCAGTTGAGTATTCAACCAAGTTTCATTGACCACAGCAGGTTACGAAAAACATTTGCATGCTCAGCATAAAATAAAGTTGTATTATCAATTACAGGAAACATTATTCATACTTACACATAACTGATTTCAAAATATTAATTAACTTTAAAATGAGGACTGTATAGCTCCTCCACACAGAATAAAATAACTATTTTACTATCCAGTGAGACTTTTTGGGGACCTCTACACTGCTAGCTGACGGTCAGGCACTGCAATCACATAGAATAGTTGTGGCCTCAGATTCAAGATTTCCGCACTACATCTGTTACGGTGCTAAGGAACATCTGTCAGTCCAGTGCAAATGTAGATGCTCTTTGAATCACAAGACAGACTTAAAAATAAGTCGGAACAGAACATACAAGCATGTACGGTAGTCACTGTTCATCTCGGTGGGAGTTAGTAATACAAAATTGTCACTGACATTACTAGGTTTCAGAACGAATTTCCTGCTAAAAATAGTAAGATTATACATTATAGCACTGTCCTCAGTTGCAGTGCTAACTTTGAGCTACCATGAAAAGCAAACACTATCCTATATTTGCCCTAAGCTTTCTCATCCGCTTTTGCCATCTCCCAGCCTATTTCATGAACTTGTGAATTTTCAATTCAAAGTGTTATTGTATATAGAAACAACTTGAAATGATCAAAACAGATATGCTGTATTATTTGCAAATGTCAATGAATACCAATTTCCATTATTTAAATGAGGGGAAAAAAACCAAACATACCGGTTGCTTTCTCCTGGATTTTGGTCAAGCCTTCTCCAGAATACAGGAGATTTGCAATCAAAAATATCGCTTCTCTATGGAAACACAAAGAAGAAATATTCCTCATTTGACTCCTTATCTCCAACTACTGTTGGAATTTTATTAGACCCTTTACTGGACAGCACAGACACCTTAGAAAGACAATTCTGACGGTAGAGTTGACAACTATTTTATAATGTACCATTACAGATTTGAAAGAAAATCAGAACCAATTAATTTCATTCGTTCTTAATGACAGAACAAGAGGCAGCACTTCAAGCTGCAGTAGGGTACATTAGCATCCCTACCAGAGGAAAAAATTACAGTCACCAGATCATTAAACAAACTGCCAAGTGAAGTTACAGACTCATTATCGTTTGAAACATGACACCTATCAGAGGAACCAGAAATAATAAATCTCTCTTGCCAAAATGGTAATGGGTTGTCCATAAATTCCAGAAGAAACACATTCCAAAATTGAAATGGTTTGATTAGATTACAAAAATTACTTGCTATTACAATCTGCATTATTTTGTTTAGTCAGTAATAATGAACACGAGAAGTGCTATAGCAAACAGCCTCCTGAAAGATTACTCGACAGTGTATTTAATAAAGCTTTTTGTTATAAACCTTCACTTCTTCTGTTACTGTTTCGAAATTCATAACTTCGGAGAATATAATGCTATTTGGGGCACAAAATAACATCACTTCCGTTGTATGTTTTGCATATATTTTCTATACATGTAAACAAAATCAATACCACCTTCTTGCCATTTATCCCGCTCTATACGTTATCTGAGGAAAAACACTAGCTGGTACAGGACTAAACACAGCCTCAGGTAACCACGGAAGCAATGGCAGCCGGGCAGCCGCCACAGCCCGCTCCTGCCCAC
>NW_009189865.1:4002-5615 GCF_000690835.1 Fulmarus glacialis
TCCTGCACAGTGGGCACTCGGTGTCGGGCAGCAGCAGGAGGAAGGGGTGCTCCCGAGCGGGAGGCAAGCTGGCAGCGAGGGTGGTCCTGGCAACAGGTCACCCAGCATCAGGCAAAGGTGCAAGCCAAGGCCAAGCCAGGAAACTCAAACGATAAGTCAGGAAGAAAGCTGGCGCCAGCCTGTGTCAGCATGGCTCAGGGGGGATGGAGGGTGCCGGGCTGGGCTCAAACGGGGTTCCTGGGCCTTGGGCAGGGACACTGCGGCCCAGTGGTGCCCTCAGGGTTCAGATGCTCGAACATCACCACCAAAATGCGTTGCTTCTGGTTTTGAAGGCACAAGGGCTTTGTGAAATGCCATACTGTAACTTAGATTTTACATTCTGCTCTTTCTCTCAGCCTTAAAGTAAGTTGTATTTACAATGGCCTGCTAATTGTGAAAATTAAACTATTTCAGTACAACAGGGCTAACCTTTGTCAGCATGGCACAGCTGAATCGTGCTTAAAATGAGCATCTCTGCAGACTTCTGGCATGCTGGGAGGAGGTTTCCTGCATGCTTTAGTGATTCAAATAAATGACACAGAACTCTAGACAAAACGAAGTTAGAACTGTGAAAATACCAAATTTAGCGGCCTGCATACATTAATTTAGAGGGAAAGAAATTAGCAAGGGCAGTAACTAGTACTATAGCAGTGGCAAGCACTGCCTTTGAACAAGTTTCCATAGTTTAGGAGGGGGAATATGAGGCCTGATATTTAACTCTAAAACTCATCAATTTTATTACAGAGATCTCAGGCTGCATATTAAATGGCTTTCACAGATAAAACACCGGAATACGTGCATCAAAGCTCCAACGCCAGTCCTCTCCCAAACAGAAAAGTGATTGGCAGGCTGGTGAAGAATTGATCTTGGTCCAGCAGATCACCCGTTTCAGTTTCAAGGACAGCCCAGAATAACATTTTGAAAAGACCATGAAAAGGAAATATGTCAAAAAAATTAAAAGATAAAATCTTTTGCATAGAAAACTGCTAGCTGTAAAATAACATCCAAAGTTACAAGGATTGACAATTTATCAAGGTTCTTTCTTCTTCTTAGATATTAAAGTTAATTAAAAATGGTGAAGTCATGGAGTCATTTGTGACCTATCCTAAATGTAATATAATCTCATCTGAAAAGCATGAAATTACTCTGCCTATATCTATTACCTCAATTCTTGATAACTATTATAGTCATTCAATAATCCAATTACTATAAATTACATTGCAGAAGTAGGTCTATGTAATAGCCAAAATAGAAAAGATTTGTGACATTGTTTGTACAACATGAATGGACCAAAAGAAACTTACTAGGTAAAACAAACTGGAAAAAATAAAACTTGCTTTGACTTCCCACAATATGTATATCTGAAAGTGTTTGACTTGCTGCAGAACAGGACACACTATGAACATATATACAGTTACCATTTTCAAATGCAAGAGTCAAATTGTATATTAAATCTAGAATATAATGCTAAAATCGGTTTTTAACATAGTTTGGTAGGTGATAAGTTTGACATCAGTAAATAGGCACTCTTGGATACTTGCCAGACAAACTTCCTAGAATGCAGGAATGCTGAT
>NW_009189865.1:5646-23170 GCF_000690835.1 Fulmarus glacialis
TTCTGGTGCCCAACACAGAAGGACTTAATCTAATACTCAAGAGTATGGAGCCATTGAGAGTCAAGCTTTGCATGCCAAACCCCAGCAAGGAAAAGGTTCCCCAAGGAAGAGATAGGTAACAAAGACAAACACTGGCGGTCACTTACTACCTCCACTGGTTCAAAATCTGTTTGCAGTTCAGAGCTTTTGAACACTAATAAATATTTATCTTATGTTTATAAACACAAGGAATAGTTTATTTTGGCTAGAGTCTAGCCCAAATGTATGAAAAAAATCTGGCATTTCAGTGTCAGATCAGGGATCAAAGTCAAATCCACACATGCTATGGGAGAAAAGATGATATAATCTTAAGAGTACAAGAGCGCAAAATGTTTGACTGAAAGGGTGGATGAAGGAAGGAGAGTAAATCAACAATTGTTTCATTTTCCAAACCCTTTCAATCAAATTTAAAAATGCAAATTATATTAAAAAAAAACAAAACTAGCTAATGAATCTACTAGCAGAGTATGAGCCCGCCTCATAAACAGCGAGTTTAGAAAAATCAGTAGCTATTATGCAAAGTTGGAGGAATGCCAAGTAGTAAGAAACAACATTTGAATATATCCTCAGTTTTGCAGCTCAGGTTATGAGGATGCAACGTTCAAATGAACAGGTCAACGAGCCTGATGTAAACCTACTGTCATTGCTGTCCTCATCCATGATATGATGGCTCACATCTATGATTAGAACATCTAAAACCCAATATTCCCATCCGAATCTACTCAGCACTATCTTTCTTCCTGGTACAGAAAAACATACTAAAATTATCCTTAAAAAGTTAAGACTATCCACAATTTCCTTCTCAGCTAGGACCTACAGAGAAGTACTTTGTAGAACATTTAAAACTGTCCTGTGAAACAGAAAGAATGGGGGTTTTATTTATTTTGTTTACAGATGAATGGAATATAATGATCACACAAATAACTTTTCACTATGTATTTCACTATATAGAACTAATGAATTTTGTAAAATCCGTATCCAATAAAAGAAAACTTCCAAACACGCTAGGCATTAATTATCATCATTTGCAACAGAAAAAAATTTATTTCTTTTCCTTTTTGAAATTACAAGTAATTTCAGACAACAATCTGGATTGCACATTTTTTGAAAAAATAACTTTTCAGAATTTGTTGGGTGTTGTTTACCAAAAAAAAAAAAAAAGAAAAGTTGAGTTTCCAAGTTCTATTCAGCTGGTTTATGATTTGAGTACTTCTATTATAATGAAAATCCTGAACAGCACAACACATTATATCACCTTCTCAGCTACTGCCATGGTTTAACTCCAGCCACCAACTAAGCCCCACACAGCCGCTCACTCACTTCCCCCTCCGGTAGGATGGGGGAGAGAATCGGAGAGTAAAAGAGAGAAAACTCGTGGGTTGAGATAAAGACAGTTTAATAGGTAAAGCAAAAGCCATGCGCACAAGCAAAGCAAAACAAAGAATTCAGTCATTACTTCCCATCAGCAGGCAGGTGTTCAGCCACCTCCAGGAAAGCAGGGCTCCATCACGTGTAACGGCTACTTGGGAAGACAAATGCCATCACTCTGAATGTCCCCCCCTTCCTTCTTCTTCCCCCAGCTTTATATGCTGAGCATGATGTCATATGGTACGGAATACCCCATTGGCCAGTTGGGTTAGCTGTCCTGGCTATGCTCCCTCCCAACTTCTTGTGCACCTGGCAGAGCATGGGAAGCTGAAAAGTCCTTGACCAGTGTAAACGCTACTTAGCAACAACTAAACCATCAGTGCGTTATCAACATTATTCTCATACTAAATCCAAAACACAGCACAATACCAGCTAACAGGAAGAAAATTAACTCTATCCCAGCCAAAACCAGGACAGCAACTATTTTAAAAGATCTGATACTAAGTAATTAAAAACTGTAACAGCAAAGCTGGGTTTGAATTTGAAATATAGCTCTGTCTGTCCCCAGTAATACATCTTAAATAAATTTTGCCTACTTTAAATTGCTAATATGAAAATAAAAATTAATTACTGAATGCTGGCATTTTCAAGGTTTTAATAAATGAATTGCTGCAGAAGAGCATCACACATTTAACATTATAGAAAAAAGAAATTAAAACATTAGCTTTCAAAAGTCTCCTAGAAAATACTTTCTCCATCCCATGGATACATATCCATAAAGTTAAATCTTTATATTAGAAAATAAAATATTCCTAGTTGTTGTGTAATAACACAGTGTCCATCTGATGTGGTATTTCTGGACTAACAGCCATTTTCTTGTGTGTCTTTCCCATGTTTTGACTGGGGATTAGATCTCCCTCTGTCCTAATTCATTTTATTTCTAGCATCTTCAAAGGAGCAAGAGTCTTAATGTAACATGACAATTATTTTTTTTCACTGACAAAAATCAGACATTTTTACACCAATTAGTACATTACCTGAAAAGAAAGTACTGGATACAAATTCTGTAATTCCATCCAGGTTATCTTACTTATATTTCACCTCCTGGAAGCATCACAGAGATTCATCCAGTCACAGTACGGTTGAGGGTGGAAGGAACCCTCTGGAGGTCTCTAGTGCAGCCTCCTGCTCGAAGCAGGGTCAGCTACGACAGGTAGAGTTTGACCCATAACCACTATCCCCAGAGTCCAGCCATTCAGTTTGTTTCTGACCCACATGATTGTTCACCCATCCAGACCATAATGTACCTGCGTCCTTGATACAAGAATATTGATACAAGAATATTTTGAAAGACAGTTTCAAAAGTCTTGCTAAAGTACAGGTAAAAAACATCTGCTGTTCTCCCCTTGTACGCAAATCCCATCATTTTATCATAGAAGGCAATCAGGTTGGTCAGGCATGATCTACCCTTGCTAAGTCCACACTGACTGTTCACAATCACCTTCTTCTCCTTCATGCGCCCATGAAATCTCCTTCACACATTCCAAGGGGGCTTACTCCATGATGTTGAGAAGGCCCAAAGTGAGGCTGCCAGCCTGTATCTCCCCATATCACCCTTTAGGCCTGTTTTTAAGATGGATGCAACATCTGCCTTTCTCTACTCATCCGGAAGCTCCCCTGATGTCTATGATCTTTCGAAGATGAGAGAGAGTGGCCTTGCAAGGACATCAGCCAGTGCTCTCAGCACCCTTGGATGCAGCCCATTGGGTCCCATGGAGTTCTTGCAAGGAAACTCTGCCTTGACCCTCATCCACTACTGGTAGTCCTCCTCCTTAGACTATCCTAAAAAGCAGAGGCCTGGAATACCTGATAGCTGAAGACTGAGGCAAAGAAGTCATCAAGTAGAATCATAGAATCATTTAGGTTGGAAAAGACACTTAAGATCATCGAGTCCAACCATAAACCTAACACTCCCAAATCTACCACTAAACCATGTCCCTAAGCGCCATGTCTCCACGTCTTTTAAATACCTCCAGGGATGGTGACTCAACCCCTTCCCTAAGAAGCCTGTTCCAATGCTTGATAACCCTTTTGGTGAAGAAATAGTTCCTAATATCCAATCTAACATCCCCTCGCACAACTTGAGGCCGTTTCCTCTCGTCCTGACTTGAGGCCTATTCCTCTCATCCCAAAGTACCTCAGCTTTGTGTCCACTTTCACCTGCCCCATTCAGCACCAGTTCCACCGTTTCCCTTGTTCAGCCTTTCATTACTAACATAGTGATAGAAGCTCTTATTGTGCCCTCAGTGTCCCTTGCAAGTCTTAACTCCAGCTGAGCTTTGACTGTCCTGACACCATTCCCACACAACCATGCAATGTTCATCATGATCAATTCAGTTGTGAACCTGTTAATAATACCCAGAATATGGTGATTATCCAGAGAATAATGTTCACTTTGCAATCATATAAAGGGATTCTGCTATCAAAAAGGCTGTAAATCCGGATGCTAAACAATACAGTCAAGCACACTAAACCATTTTAACAGAAAGAAACAACTACAAAAACATTGGAACCTTTTTTTTCCATAAAAGAAATTGGAGGATTAGGGAAAATCACAAGCTGAACATAAGTCAATCATCTATTTCATGCTCCAGGATGTGTAATTATGAGTACTTCATGAGATAGGTCTGAAGCAATCCTGCTCAATTCAGCATATTGACCAGGCCACAGTTGGAGTCCCATAAACAGTTTTTACAGACAGATATGGGCCAACTGAAAGAAGTTGATAGCAAAGAAAATGCATGATTCAAAGAGTCAGGGGATTGATACTGCTTATAGTACAGAAGATACAGTCTTCAGATATACAGAAAGCTGCTGCAAAGAACACTATCCTACTGCAAAGACCAAAGTAACAGCAGACTTCAACTGCAGCCAAGAAAAGGAGTAAAGCCAAAGGAGTGAAGAAATGCAGATTAATCAACTCAATCTGATCATGATCAGCTTGGGTCTCCCGGTGCCCGGGAGCAGCAATAGTGGGCTGCTCCACCGGGGAAGGTAAGCAGGGAGCTAAGGGCAGTTGTGAGGCAGGCAGGGGCAGTGTCCTTACCAACCAGGAGTGCAGTTCCGCAGTACACGAGCAAGAAAAGTAGAGCAAAGTGCCAGCCAAAGTACAATATCAGACAGAATAGCGAGGAGTGTTTGTAAACAAACACAGGTAATGCATGAAGAAGAGACATATATTCTCCTTAAACTTGATCAAATCAGAAAAGTTCATTCTCCTAACATTTGGTTGATCCATAATGAGAAAACTTTGTGTCATATACTCACTTCTCTTCACTAGCACTATAATCAAACTGTTGGCAGACTAACAGTCAAGATACTAGCAAGACCTGGCAACTTGCAACAGGAACTGAGAATAACCAGGAATTAAGTTATTAGGGCACTGTGAAATGTAGTCACATTTATATATTGCTTTTTGTAGGCAGAAAAAGTCCTACGTTACTGCTAGGTTATGGATGTTATCTCTTGTTCAATGATGCTTTAAACCAGAACTGAAATGCCTGAAATATTCTTTTCAAAAGATTTTTTTTAACTCTAATCTGCCCCCAATCTTTAGTTTATTTCCTAACTTTTCCTGATGAATTAATAGGAAGAATAATTTCCCCTAGCAAAAAACAGGGTGTTTTGCACGCCTCAAAAACTACCCATGTCTACTGCCAGGAATATTCTTCATTAATCTGCTCTGCCTCACGATGAGTACTCTGCAGTCCATGAAGAAGAGCAAAACAAGTAAGCAGAAGTTCTTTTCTCTACAGAGTTCCTCAGTTTGTGTAACTAAGGGAATTTGCAAATTGAGGGAGTATTTTCCATTTTGCTTCTCATAGCACGTCTGAGAATAATACTCCAAATCATACACTCTCAAATGTAAGAAAATTGGGAAGGAGTAGTAAGAAGGAGGAGGAGGAAGAGCTGTCAACATTTATTCTTTCAGCCTGATCTACAGTGCTATATGCATTACACTAGAGCCTAAATATTCTAAGGAAAGTGGTTTAGCGGGGGAAGGCAAGGAAGATACAGGTACTCTCCTCATTTGTACACTACTGGAGAGAGCGAGCGCACAGATAGTAAGAAGGCTGCATCTTTTAATCACATTTGGAATATAGAACATAGAATTGAATTTATTGAGCCTCTATCCAGACTGACTAGTAATGCATTACAAGAGAAGTAGATCTGCAGAGCAAAACTGCTTTTGTCAAGGATGCCACACTCCTACCATGGGCATTTTGGGGAGGTTTTATTTTGGACTGAACCCTCATTAGTGGCTGCAATTCATCAGGTGCATCTATGAAACACCTTTCAGTTTAGTCCATCTGAAAGACATTCAGCTTGGATGCTTCTGTATCATCATTTTAGTTCACACTAGAAGTAGATTTTTGAAGCAAATCTCCCCATCATTCCCACTTCTCATGCTGTGGTCTCCATTGTAGCATGGTCTCAGAGCACATGAGCTGGAGGTATGCTCCAAGGGCAAACCTAGAGAGCCCAACCACTAGTGGGTGTTCAGTCCACAGGATCAGGCTAGAGCTAATCTGAAATAAAAACCCAGACATTCATATAGCGTGCATGTTCAGTCCCCCTGTTTTACTTCACAAATCTACTCGTATTCAGATGCACTACTTACCAGCATAGGAGGTACCTTTGATGCACTCCAAACCACTTTACAACACAGACTACACGATAATAAATACGGATGATAATGAGATTCACCTGAAAACCATGTCCCTGTTCCAAAGTAAAATATTAATGCACATGTCCTAAGCTGAAATAAAGACTCTCTGGAATGGAATATTTTCCACCACCATTTTATACTTTGTTCTGCAAGCCACAGAGTACATAAATATTTGTTTGTTTTGAAAAAAACAAGTCCTTTACTCAGCTCACTGGTGAATAAAAGAGTCAGCAAGTCTCAAACACTTCTGAGCACATCAGGTTAGTATCACTGACAAACAGAATGGCTACAGTGAAGAGGACAAGTCTAAGCGGTAGCATTTATGCTAGCAAATAAAGCAGCTGAGGGCCTGGAGCTGGCACAGCTCGTATCAGTGAATCTATGCACTTTTGCCCTCCCTGAAGACATGAACCACAATCATGCTGCCCACAGGAACGGTCTGAAGTCACAGTTTGGATTTTGGTTGGAAGACTGCTAATTAGCCTAGGACAAAATTATGCTAAGGAAAATGCTAACAGTTTAACAGTATGATCAAATGCATTTTAGTGCTTGGAGCTATGCCATGTCCTTCTTAGTGTAGTCGGTAGCCAGTAATTCCCACCTACAGAAGGTAAAAAATACCAAAACCTATCTTCAGAAGGGTGTGATCCGAATGGAGTATTATTCTGCTTCTACAGCAGTTACTTGACCACATCCAACCACACCCAGACCTCGAGGTATGGCTGTACCTCTAAATCATAGGTTACCCTGTACCAGCAGTGGACAGAGTGGAAGACTTTTAAGTCTTGAAAAACTAAGACAAGTTGTTACGTTCCAGTTAACTGAAACAGTCATAAAAAGTATCTGTAAAGCTCATTAGTAAAAGCACCTTAATTTCACAGAAGAACATGAAATTAGTTCCACAAGATATTTGATCTGTAAATACCAACCAAGCTGATGACAGACTATTTAGATTGCAATTTACAATTAGTGTATCTAAATTTTTATTCTGTGCAATAATGTTCAAGATGACAATTTTCCATTATATTTAAGAAAGAAAATACTTTTTAGTATTTCTTGCAGATTATATATAAAGAACACAGACTATTTCTTGAACTGTTAAGTCACATCCAATTAAGTCTAAGATAGAGAATTAGCTCTCAGTGAGCCGAAGCCCTCCTAATGAAACATCAACACCACAAAAAAAAGCAGAGCTCATAGTCAGATAAGTCAGTTACAGAGAAACACTATCCTTAGCCCTAAATAACGTTCCCTCCTCTTTCATTTTGGAGAACGTTTTGATTACTTAATTTAAACGGAAAAGATCCCTTCTCCTAGGACAAGAGTTTTTCAATTTATATTCATAATACTCTCTTGACTGGCGTCTGTTTGCCAAAGTTTCACAGAAATACTTGAAAAATAATGATGCTCTACAAAACAATCTATTTTTTACCATTTATAAATTCCATCTAAAAGGAATTTATAGAACTGCATGATGTTCATCTCACACCTCGGTGCCATAAGCCATGGCAATAGATTGGTGGGTTTGTTTTGCTTTTGTTTATCTTACTCCTGCTAGATATGCTGGGCTAAGTTATAACTTTTGGACGGCAGCATAGTCTAGAGCTAATTTTCAAAATATAAAAATATTTTTATAGTTCTCCCAGAGCAGACAGCCCCAACACTAATTGCTTAAAAAATATAGATGAAGCACTCTTCACACTTTTTTTGTGGCACTTGGCAATGAATCACATATTGGACTAATAGAGGGAAAATTTTATAAATTTTAAAAGATAAAGTCTTCATGTTATGCTATAAATTGATGAAGTGAGATGTTTTTGTGGAACAGTATTAGGTCAGATTAAAATGACACTAGAATTATGAGAATTAGAGTCAACTCAAGGTTTACTACATTTAATTATATTTAGCTATGAAAACTACAGCCACTAGACATTAAGTTAACCTTACTGACATTCATGAAAGTCTGTCAAACTGCTGAAAGCTGAAAAGAAGAAACAGAGATAGCAGAGACTAGTATGGACTTTCCCTATTACACACAGATACAAGTTACCCAGAAAAAACAACCTAGTGCTCCCTGAGGTCTAGGTAACACCTCACTCCTTTCACATCTATTCCCTTTAATAACTACCCTATAATGTTTCTGTTCTTTAAAAAAAAAAAAAAAAAATTTCTCCTGTCTTCATTTTTGTTTACTTCTTGTCAACTGGTGTGATAAACTGTGAAATGGAGCATCTACAAAGAGGACATGTTCAGCTAATGAGAAAGCCTGAAAATCTTTTTTTTTTTTTTTTTAGGGGTAAAGCAAGGATTATAAAGAAGCAGAAACGAGTACAGTACAGAAGTAGAGGGGTACATAAGCACAATAGCACATAAGCACAATTAGTCACACAATAAACTAAAAAATGGAGAGGTGACAAAAACCAAATTGAGTCAGATTGTTAATTGTGATTGGTTTGGGTTTCTTCTTGACTTGGAGTCAGTAAAAGATTACCCATTCTTTCCTCTTTCCTGACATGTGAAAGAAATATTCTTGAGGGTATTAAGTCCCTCAAGATAATTAAGCATTAAGTATTAAGATGGTTCCAACTGCTACAAGTTTGCCCTTGGTAAGAACTACAAATCTAATTTTTGTTTTCTTACTCTAAAGGTTCAATTACAGGTAGTAAAAGTCAGGAGAAAGAAGCATTCTTCCAAGCTACAATTTATATTGTCTGACTGTCAGAAACAACAGAAAGCTCTTTGGGGTTGTGTATGCAAATCAGATCTAAACAATTTCAGTTCATTAATTCTCACCTGTAGGTTGCTGTGGTAGCTGACAATTCAGACTTCAGACTTGCTTCCTGGATCATCTACCTTTAAGAATACCCACATATTCCTAAGCTAGATGTGCTTAAAACAGACTGCTTTCTTGTTGGATTCAGTATGTTTTCTGAAAAGATCACATTGTGATCTTTGAGACCAACACATCCTGCTACATCTCCAACCTTGATTGCTTAAACTGAGTTGTGACGGTGCCATGCTTTTGTTAATGTCCCATTTAACAAAAAAACCACAGCTGTTAAAACTTCCGGAAGTCTGATTTCAATGAGGAAATTAATTTTTTGAAAATGGAAAGTACACTGGATAGATTTAAGCCTCATCTTCTGAAAGACTGTAAGTAAAAAGGGTGCTACATATTGAATTTCACTTGATTGGGAGCAAAGATGTATAACTGTAAACAGTAAATAAATTGGCCCATATCCAATTTCTGCCATCCTTCCCTTGGAGATGACACTATGTAACAAATTAGTAATTCATCCTTAAACTGGTGTCAGTTGGTAATTTTGGCTACATAGATTTCAGTAATTTTCTAATGTAAAATGAGTGTGAAGTTTGTCTTAAGTATACCAAGGAAACTGGAGGTTTGTGTGGAGTTAGATACAGTGGGTTGAAGTGTATCTATTACCTACAGGTTATGTGAAGACTGAGAAGGTCTTCATTTAGTGTTTGATAACCTCGGAGGATGTATAATTTCTATAGACAGGAAGAATAAAAATTTCTTGCCTTACGAATTGTAAATGGTACTAACCATAACCTATTTTGTGATTATCACTTGGAAGAAGTATCATGTAACTAGCCCATGTATAATAAAGTTCTTGTCAGAAAATACTGTCTTTTTTTCCCCTCTATTTCTCACATATTACGAGTACAGACACATGCAGGTATGCACACTTGTTCTAGTAGAATCAAAGATTCCTTTAATGATCACAAAATCCTGAATAACAGACTTGGAGATTTTAGTACAGTAAAGTTATTCTTCAAAGCACACTAAAAAGTCTAATCCTTTTATGTAATGTCATTTTTCTCTTATTATTTAAAAAGACTAGTCTGTTTAGCACATCCAGCATATGCACCATATGACGCACCAGATGCCTTAGTAATTAATTCATCTTTTAAATGAAAAGTACAATAAATAGTTGCATAAAACAGTGTGTTGATACAACTGATAACTACACTGACAATTCAAACCTAGAAAAGGAAAAGATTTTATAAAAAGCAATAGCTACATCACAAAACAAGACTGTCAGACTGAACTGGCAACATATGCTTACTTATGCTTCAACTGTATTCTGAAAATGAGCACACAGCACAGATTACTGTATATCCTTATATTGCCATTCCATGAGGGCTTGTGATGGGTGGCAGAAGAATATCTAAATGCTACATTTACAAAAATGCTGCATTAGACAGCAGGATATGTTGAAAAAAACAGAGGAAAAGACACATCATATAAAATTAGATTGTAATGCCTGCTTGAAGAGAGTAGAATATTTTATTAGTGTAGAAGAAACTTGTATTTTATTAACACAACACCACCTATGAGTAATTCCTTAAGCCTTTCTAAAAACATGACTTAATACTGTTAGACAGGATTTGTACGGAGAGATATATGCCTATGAATTTCCTTGCAGTATCTACATCTCAGCTGCAGCCAGTGAAACAAATGAAAAATCTCTTCCCCTGTTGATTGAACAGCCTGTGCTGGAGAGGAAGATGGCAACACACGCTTGTGACGAACAGTTTTCAAATATGCATGTGGCCTCGTGATATCCAATATGAGATCAATTCTTCTGACACTTTCCTCCAATAATAATAGTTTTACATACACCTAGAGGAAGAAGACAGCTTCTATAGAGGAAACAAAATAAATATTCATTACTGTCTCCCATATCATTTAGCACTGTTTTGAATGTGTATCCCTGTTCTTCTGTATTTTTCATGTTACATATTAGCTATTATATAAGCTACATAATATAATATATCCATATTCATGGTGATGCTAAACTATTCCTTAGTTACACAAGCAGCAGAAGCAAGTATGTTTGTGCTCGTAAGTTAAATGAACGAGTATTCTCCAAAGAAGTCCGCATCCATTATTGGATGGCACAGGATAGTGCATGATTTACTGAAGAAAAAAAAACAAAACAAAAAACAAACAAACAAAAAACCCCAAAAATCTAATTGAGATACGAAAAAAACTTTAAAACTGAAAAACATTCTCCACATAATGTTTGGGGAAGTTTCATCATGTATTCAGAAAATGTAAAGTATTGAAAGACAATTTACTCAATCCAAATTTACAAAAAAAACCCAACTCAAAACCTGAACTAAAACCTCTTTCCTTCAGCTTCTCCACTGGTGAAGTAGGAACAATAATGCTCACCCACTTCACAGTGTACTCTGAAACTTAGTATATTACTATTTACAGTTTATCCAGTGTACAGACAGATGTTAACAACTGTTCATAGTATGAACCACAACAGTAGCACTGTGTAAGCTCTGTCCACTAGCATGCATAGTGCAGCCAACGCACTGTTTTTCCACTGGCTATGTGAAAATAGCCCATCACAAAACACAGGCTGACTACCCTGAGCCCCATTTGAAATCTCTCCACTTGTTAGGCCTCCCACAAAACTGGGCATAAAAAGGGAATTCCCATCAAAATGTACAACTACCAAACTTCCATTTTGTGGCAAGGAAGAATCATTAAGAGCCGACGATAAAGATTTCACACCGAAAGGCTTTGATTCCACCTCTGTCTGTGGTCCTCAACAAATCAATTAACCCCTCTCTGCTACACATCTCTGTAAGTAAAGTGCGGAAGTCAGTACTGCTTTAGATCAAGGAAGTGCTATGAAACTCGGCCGCTCAGACTCTGGGAAGTATGTTTATAGTGCGGATGATAACCGCCTATGAAAAAAGCTACTCTGGATGCAGTTTGCACAGCAGATCGCATTACACAGAACTTGCCTTTTCAGGGGAAAAGTTTCTCCTCAGTTTTTATTCATCCGGTGACTTAGAAGTCTAATATAAACTGTGCAAAGGTAAAAATCCCAAAACAACAGTCATAAAACAGTCATGCAAGTTTGGCATGGTAGAGGGAAGCATTATAAGGTTAATGGTTTTACGGTATCATACAGTATGAGCATGTACTATACCTCTTTAAATACAGTACAAAACAACTGAGGTTTTGCCTTGATTTTCCTGCCCAGAACTTCTCTAAATACTAGAAATGCATTTTGTCCCTACTACAATCTGAACTTCACAAGGAGATGATAAATGAGATAATATTGTTTAGATTGTGCTAAAGGGTTCCAGCTCTTCAAGGTTATATCCTTTAGAGAGTTTTTAAATCTCATTACAGAAATCTGCCTGCTGATACACATAAATAAAGAGTGGCAGAAGGGTTCCAGCGTGACAGCTCTCACTGGAGTCACACTGTTCTTCAGACAGAAAGTTCAGACAAGCAGGTACAGAGGAGTTTAAAATGGTAGAATCAGCCTGCTTTTTCCAAAGAAAACAGACTAAAAAAAATTTAGATCATATCTGGATTAAATGAGTGTTACTGACAAAGGGTGTCTGGAGTGAAGCACAATCTTGGGCCTCTGTTGGCTTTAACTGTCAGCTTCGTCAGTAATATGAAGGATGAGCAAATCCACTAAATTGTTCCAAGTACTTTACTTTAACATGCAGTTTTTATAGACTCTTAACTTCAGATGAAAGTCAGCATCAGCCTTTCCCTGCTTTTGGTGGTGGGGGGAAAAAGTACATAAAACAGCATGCAAAAAAGCAAGTACAATAATCTGCTAAATTCCCCTCACATTACGCATTCATTCTTAACTAATGGTGGAAAAGAAGAGGCACTTTTACTAGCCATCTGCTTTTTAAAAACTTTCATTGCTTAGGATTTCTCTCTGAGACATTGGTGGAGGGGGGAAGAGAGTAATATTGAAAAGGACCATGGATCCTTCTGTCCTGGTGGACAGAAGGCTGTACAGAGTCGCCAGTGGATGCTGCCAGCCACAAAGGCTAACAGCATCAGCAACAACAGAGACGCGATCCATGTAATCAGTTCCCTCTACTTGGCGCTCATTAGACTGCATCCAGTTTTGGGCCCCACTTTACAAGAAACACACTGACAAACGGGAGCGAGTCCAATCCATGCCCACCAAAATGGTCAGGGGGCTGGAGCACTTCCCCTGTGAGGAGAGGCTGAGTAAGCTGGGCTTGCTTGAACCTAAAGAAGAAGTGGCTTTGGGGGGCAGCTAACAGCAGCCCCCCGCTTCACTGTGAAAACAACCCAGCAGGGAACAGGTTGCCCAGAGAGGTTGTGCAGTCTCCATCCTTGGAGGTTTTAAAGATGCAATGGGAAAAGACCTGAGCAACTCAGTCTGAATTCAACACGGTCACTGCTTTCAGGGGAAGGTTAGGCTCACGGACCTCCCAAGGTCCATTTCAACCTGAATGAATCTGACTTGTGTTTGCTGACTCTATTATCGTGATGCCACTGACAAGCAATATTAGGTGTCTGTTGCAGGAACACGGTCATGCCCTGTTCCTTCTGCTGAGCTCTGCTACCATTTCTATTCTCGGCAGTCTCTGCACTCCCAACTGAAAGTGATTCTTTTTATATTCATCTCATAAAATGTTTAAAACATCAGAAAAAAATTGCTTAGAATATGGAACACAGATCTAAGGTGTAAAAAGAATGCCAACACTGTTCTTTTTCTGAGCTCAGACATTGTTTTTCAGAGCAGCAGGAAGGCACAAGTCTTACTTCCATTAAGACGTTAAAGCCATAAGCTTGAATATGTTTTTTATCAGTTTTATAACTGTTTTCATGGAGATATGTCCAGGTAGAAGCAGGATTCAGATTTGGTTTGTGACGATAAAGAAGCCAAGCAGAGAAACATGAAACATTTGAATACTCTGATATTTAGTAAGTGCTTGGTAAATGTCTTCAATAGGCTCTTGAAACTATTAATTTCACGATTTTTAGGGGAAAAAATATCTTCCCAAATTAGTGGGAAGTCAACCAAAATTTACACTGGAAAGTAATTATTAGGCTTCACACAACGGAATACATGGACACCCCCTCCCTGTCATGAAGCTCCACCATCTGTTTTCTTGTGTTTTCCATCCCCAAAGCAGGAGACAAATTCTGTTCACTTCATGACAAAAGTTTCTGAAATCATCTTTTGCCCAGCAAGGAATTTTAATAGAAAATGAGTGTGTGGGAGGAAAAGCTTCAATTAATAAGTATATCCTATTGATTTGTATTGTGGCGTAGACAGATCTTGGAAACAATCTTGAAATCCTTAGTGCCGATATAACTTTTAATAAAAAAACATAGGAAAGTTGAAGCTTCTTACAGTCACATACAGTATGACTGAATGCAGTCCAAGCCTACCAAAATACTGGCATGGAATATTAATGGTGGTCATCTATTTTAGGAAAATGGCAAGATTAAATGTTGACCCTGAAAAGATAGATAGGGAAAAGGTAAGACACCGATGTTTGTGGTAACATGACACCTAGTGTTCACTTTCAGGGAGCTTCTGTATTGGTGGGCACCAAATTCTGAAAAAACATCAATGCCTCATGACTGGCTTTCCAAAAAAAAAAAAAAAAAAAAAAAAGGTAAATCTTTATATTATCATTGCTACCCAAGTATCTAAATTACATAGACAATTACATAGACATAGTGGAAAAAAAAGAGGAGGAAAGGAACAGAAATGCATGTGCTGCATTTCCTCCTCTTACTGAGTTCACAATTTGGGTAATTCCAGAAAAGAGCACTATCCAAAAAAGTTCCATGTCGTCTTTTTCCTTTGGGTTTCTGACGAAAAAAAAAAAAAGTCTACTGATAGCTTTTTTGTGGTTGTGTATGTAAGTTATTAGAAAACTAGGTCTACTACATATAACATGCACAACAGAAGTTTAAGAGAATAGTCCCTACTCTAGGAAAAAAAAAACCAACCACTAGTGACAAGGTTTATTTATACATAGCAATGAGCTATACACTTTTATTTCTTCATTTAAAATCCTGGCATATCAACAGTACGTGTGACTGTAAGGCCATCATTCCCTTTCATGCTTCTAGCAACACAATGAAAACCACAGTATCTAATGCATACTAGATCAATGAGACCATAAAATCCACGTAAAATCATGGCACAAGCACACTGACATAGTGGATAACAATTTCTAAGGGATTTGACCTCTTCAGTATTTCTAAGGGCAAAGAAGGGGAAGAATTATATGACAAATCAGAACAAAAAGTTCACTACAGATAGAGGAAACATACGCTGCTTTCTGAAATCAGCTCAATAAGAATACGTGTCTGATCCTGAATGAAATATGTATCAGAAATTCCACTAAGAAGAGACTGGCAAAACATTAGGGACAAGGTCTGACTGAAACTTCAGTTCTATAGAACAGAACATAAACAACTGCACTTCAAGAAGGTTATAGATGTATTGCGAGAAACATTCTTAAAAGATCTTGTTAGTGTTAAAAATACAGTACTAATGTATTTTGTATGCTTGTATTTCAAATCTAGCATGCTGTGTTTAATTTAAAAGTATGCTGAGTTACTTTCCGAGGAGTAGTATTTAATTGTCATCCTTCTGAAGAAAAAAAAAAATATACATGTACCCTTAAGTATTAAGACTACCTAGCTACCACAATCCCAAACAATGAATTGGACTCAGCATGCAATATTTAGTAGTTAAATGGTAACTAGTGTTGTTATATCTTATTTCTGAGAAAAATGTGCACAGACACAGTCAATACACTGATATTAAAATATACATTTTTCTTTTAGTAAGGTAAACAGACCTAGACTCCAATACTGTTAAATAACTCAGGAAGATGCAAGTCAAACACTTATCACACTGTTAATTATAAAACAAGTCCTTATTTTTTAAGACGTTGTGAGCATACTTCTCTGCAGAGGTTGAGTACGTGGCATCTCTGGGGAACCAGGCAGTTATGAACTCACCTAAATAAATATCTGCCATAAGATGTCCCTGTTGAACTTAAAGTCTATATGGCTTTTTTTTAAAGACTATATATACATGTCTTCTTTCAATCATACACCTCTATTTAAAATACTCTGGAAAATGAGGCTAAGTTGTTCTGTGTTTTTTGGAAACAGACAACTTGCCAAAGCTTTAGATTCATGGCACTACTTCCCATTTAGGGTCCAGGTAAACTATATAGCCACAAGACTTTAGTTCCTACCGCTCTTGTCCAAACAGTCAGTTCACCATTCATCCAGCATCTGGTTCGGCCCCAGGGAGAAGGCCCATGAGTATCAGAAGGAAAAGCATGTCCTATTGGCCTTACACGTACGCGTTTAACACAACCACAAGAATACCAGTCACAAATTTCACCTAATGATAGTGATTATTCCTCACCTTTAATGCTGAAATATTCTGAACTGCCATACAACCTACTCAGCTGTTAACATTTTAGGTAATTGCTGCACAGATTATTTTTGCAGTTCAGGAACGGGTCTTACAAATTAAGAGCTGTGGAACAGCTTTAAAACACAGAGGATTCTACAGTAGGTTTAATTTGATTACTTCCTTCTGAATTACAGAAATTCTAAAACCCCAAAGGTTAAAGGTTTGCACCTCTTCACACACAGACAAAAGAGAGATGCAAATATACAGTGCATACAGTGCAAAAGCCAGCTAGGACAAGACAACAGTTTGTTTCCACAGATTTCCAAGCAGTTCTCGTACATGCTTACGATGTCAGGTATCCTCTACCCTTTGCTCCTACACTTGCATCTTCCAAATATTTACTCTCAGTCTTAACGATTACAGAGGCTCAAAGAAGTTATGAATTCACTGTGAGGGGAAACACATCTTTAAGTCATCCTTCATGCAGCCGAAGGGAGACTCCTTCTAAACAACACTGGATGAAATATGAGGAAGATAACACAGTTTTCCTTTAAAAAATGCAAGGCTGTGGTCACATAAATAGCTCGAAGGACAGGACAGAAAAAAAAAATTAAAGGGCTGTTTATTTTAGCACCGCTAAACTATTTTGTATCAATGCAATGAATAACTTTTTAGATGGTGACTGAAAAACACTGCGGTTACACTTCAACGGAACAACTTTACATGCCAAAAAGAGCGGCACATTAAACCACAGAATCATTAGATTCTAAAAGGTACGCAAGGCATACCTACTATATTTTATATAAATCAGGGACAACTGAGAACCGCCATCAGAGGGCATCATTCATAAATGATTTTCCACATGCGCTGCCGTGAAGTAGCAAGTTATTTTCCAACTCCCTCACGGGCTTCTCTTAAAAGTGCGTGAGGTGCTAAATACGTCGAAGTAGCTGATTTTTTTTTTTGTCAGGACAGGCTTGCAGCTGGGTTACAAACCGAGCGATTCAACGCTGTCCCCGAGAAACTCAACCCTCACGCTGCAACCCGTCACGGCGGGTTGAAAATCGCGATCACAGCAGGTACAACACCCACAGCGCGGCGGACAAATCCCACACGGACGGCGCTCGGACCGCCGGTGCCCGCCCGGCTCCTCACC
>NW_009189866.1:0-251 GCF_000690835.1 Fulmarus glacialis
CCCGCCATCCCGGCCCTTCCCCTCCCCTCCCCGCCCGCCGCCCTCTCGCCCCGCTGGAGCTGGGCGAAGTTGAATTCCTAGCGGTGCGGGCTGGAATAGGAAAAGGAGGAAAAAAAAAAAAACCCCAAAAAAACCCGGTTGGTTTGACGGTGTCAACTTTGGGAAATGCCAGTGTTTATCTCCGCGATCTAGCCACTGCTCGTGGTGTTAGCTGTGACTAAGGTAAGCGGAGGGGTGACCCCCCCGGCGGC
>NW_009189866.1:440-953 GCF_000690835.1 Fulmarus glacialis
TCGTCTCTCTATGTGCGTGTGCATGCTTTGGGCAGAGATGCAACTGATCTTTACCTAGATAAGCAGATGCGACGGGGTTTTTTTCCTAGCTGAGGATGCAAGTTGATTTTGCATAGCTAAAGAGATGCAGCTGAGCTCTAGCTGGCACTGTGCACAACTGATCTTACATAGATAAAGAGACGCAGCTGATCTTTACCTACATGGAGATGAGCTGGTCCCCAGCTTGAGGGATCACTGATGGCCCCTCTGTGTACGCAACCTACGACTGAACGGGAGAGCCGTGCATGTATTGCTGATGATCCAATATCCGCATCTACTTTGCTATAATTAAAAGGGGGGTGGGGAGGTGTTTGGCAAGCCTGAAACCCAAACGCAGCCCCCCCACCTGGAGATCATTCGGATAAGCTTTCTGCTCATCTCCCTCTCTCTAGTGCCTCCCCCCCTTGCGATTCTTCCTACGTAGAAATGTAGCTAATAATATTTAGTCTCCGGGCTAAAAATAAGCTCTGGAAA
>NW_009189867.1:0-29591 GCF_000690835.1 Fulmarus glacialis
ACTGCTCATGACCAGCCACCAACTGGATTTAAATACTAAGACATGTATGGATACAAAGTAAATATAACTATACTTTTAAAAACACCTAATACAGTAACTTCTTACTTGAGGAATTTAGAACAAATCTGCCCAGAAAATTAAAGTATATAAGCCAAAATACTCTTTTTTGAATAATAATGTTCACTCTGGTTACAATTTGCACGTCCATTTGAAGAAGGGAGACTAATAGAGTCATGGAACAAAGACAACATTTATTTTCCCCCATTTGTCCATACAGGCCTAATGCTGGACTCCTTTCTTTGCCCCTAGTATCCTCTGGGTCTTCTCACTGTACAGGAGAAGACAAATCACAGTCATTCTAGTCATATTCTCAACAGGTTCACTGAGAGACAATTCTGACCTATAAACCATACTTTCAGGTCAGCTGGGAGCTCTGCAGGAAGAAATAATGCTCTACCTCTCAGCCAGGCTTAAACTGCACTGTTAATGCAGTGGCCCATATATTTTAAATGGAATTACAGTGTCTAGTATTAGGACTTTACCCAAGTTTTCTACATTCCCACCTAGAGCGCACTGCTGTACTGAACAGCCTATTTAGAAAAAACAAAATTGTCTTCAATAATCAAGTGATACGTTATATTGACCAACAACTATTCATAGATACACACAACGAAAAATTACACAACTTGGTTTCATATTACAGAATATGGTGTCATATTCTAGGCATTCCCAATATATATATAGTTATTGCAGGAAAATGTATGAATTTTATTATGTTGTTTTCAAAATCCAGAAGCACAGCAATGAAAGCAGTAATATTTTGTAAAACTTGAGAACATTGTTAGAGAAGATAGCAGATATTTTCCTGTTACATACTTAAAGTCTTCCTGCACACTGCATGGATATCTTTTTCAAGGGCACACAACCATAACCTTTCATTAACAACTGAAACTTAACAAAGCATGCAATATCATTTTGCTAGTATTTGAATTTCAGTTTGAGAGGAGCATATACATTCAAATCGAAGAGTTCTGCAGCTCACAAAGGAAGACAGAAGAATCATATTCAGCGTATGAAAGTCTAGGCAGAGATTATGTTCCTTTTTCCTAAAAGGAGCTTTACTTATAGGAAGATAAAATAATTCCAGTACGGAAATAAATGTTTCCTATTTGTCTGAATCAGCATGATTGAAACTAAAGGTATCTTTTCTTTGTATGCAATAGAATGAAATTAAAATTTGAATAATACATTGCCAAAGTTAAAACAAATGGAAATATTTCACAACCACAGTCTGGGCCCTTATTATCCCTCTCTATGCAGGTGGTGGCTTCAGTTGGATACTTACTTAACTACACTGTGATGCATTTTAAAAGGTGAAAGTTACCACTGCATGTTACAGCCAACATATGAATGTAAAGAATACTACAGATCTGTGAATGACACAAGTGTCACGAATTAGTGGTTTTGAGGCTGCTTAAAGAATCACTGGCAAAGGTATCGGCAAAAAGTGATTTTAATAGAAATTTATAAAATCACGACTTAACAGAACTCGATGGCAAGGTTCACTCTAGTACTTATTACACAGATTAAGTATACACAGGGAAAATCATGTCAGAATTATGTTGGAATGATTTGTGCAGAGATTGAGGATAAAAGGGTAAGGGAGACTCTCCTGTTGAGTCACGAGGTTCAGAGTAGACCCCTTGTGTCTAAACTCCTTCTCAGAGAGGAGTCTAGGTGCAGCTGGATCTACCCCTAGTCTCAGACCTGGTCAACGGTTTGTGCCTAAGGGATTATATGTGTTTAGCAGCAATTTAAAGTGTCTAGCAGCAATCTAAAGTTCATTTACAGTTTTGAGGTAGATCACAAGATTTTAACAGCACTTACTTATTTTGTTTTATGAACAAAAATACATCTGTAATCAAACTGCAAAGGCCTGCAGAGCAGCATGCTCTCTCTCATACACATACAGATGTACATATCTGCCTACGCACAGGCTACCTATATAACTATATCTACATGTAGATATAGATATGTTAACATTTTATAGAACCTGGATATAAATTTACAGTAATCTGAGGTTTGAGACATATGCATACTTTTACACAATCATCAAGTACTTCCTAGTATTTTTTCAGCTACTAAGAAAGTAGCAGCATATCAGATTTATATGAGAAAAAGCACTGGAATTTTATGTTATGAATCAGCTATTTGGACACTTTCCAGCTCACCAACCTGTCACACTGGATAACTTCCATCTGCCTGTAAGCACTCAAGCACTTCTTCAAGAGAAATTTCTCAGTTTTAAGGACACTTGTCTTTGCAAACTAACACTGCAAAAAAAAAAAAAAAATCCAACTTGTGTGCTATATATATGTATGTGACTGAATTTATTCACTTAAGAGAAAAGTATGTGTTGTATCTTATCTCCTGACAGTAAACCTTGTACTAACAATTTCCAACATATGCTCCAAAAGAAATATTGAGATAGAAGTGCTTTCTAATCCATGAAGCCTTTTGTTCTGAAATAGCCAATGGAATGTATCATCTCTTCAAAGGAGATAGCTGAACTTTTATTTTTATTAGAGTAGAATAAAGGAATTTCAAGTAGCACAGTTCTGAAAATTATATTCAGAAATAAGATCATCATGATTTTATCCTTCAGTGCATCCTCAGCACCTCATGCGGAATGGCATTGCATCATCTCAATCGAAGTATAGCCAAACCACACTCAATTTTCATTCCTAAAACTTGCTTAGCTAAGTCCATTTTTCTGCTGCAGTAAATATCGCAGCATCTTCTCTACTCAGTCTCACCAACCTGAAGTAATTTTCAAATCTTGCTGTAATATTACTCGGAGATAAAATCCTATAATCTCTTCCACCACTGAAACGTTCCCTTTCTGAAGTCAGAAGCTTACATCCTACCCTGTATTACTTATTTGTGTTGGATCCTCCTCTCCATTCACCTTGATCCCTCTTCACCTTGATCCCTCCTTGAGGTGGTTCACAAAACCTCCTAGCAGGATTTGTAAAAAAATTCATGCCTTCTTCTTAGGTCCTCGTTTCTTAAGTGCCTAAGCAAAGTTCATTCTGTATTACCAAAACCTCTACAGTAGGGAACATTTGAGCACGTACAGGAACATACACAGAACTCTTCTGTGGCAGTGCACACAATTGAACAGGATATTCTGTGTAGTGGCCAATGAGAAAAAGTAATAGAAGAATACTACACAAGACCAAAAAAGAGAAAACTCCAGATACCAAACTATGCTACACAAATTATTCTGTCTCTTATAATAAACACATTTACCTTCATAAATAGCTTTTTGTTTCGTTCTGTGGGACCCAAAGCACTAAAACTCCTTGTTGTGATCAGTGATTGGCCCCGTACACAGAGGCCATTTAAAAATCTCTTTCAGCAGCTTCATCTTTCCTTTTCTCTGCCAGCTTTTTCCTGTGTATCACAATAAGCTTCAAATTTGCACTTTTGGGGGATTGTTTTTACTTTATAGGTTCTGCATCTTTCATCCATTTTCATCTGAAAATATTCCCTTCAGAAGCCTTCTTGCACTTCATTTGTAACTTTCAGTATGTTTCCATCCATTTCCTTCTGCAAGAAACACTATCTAAAATCTGTTTGCTAAAAGTTCTTCCTTCTAGTCTTGAAGGGTTTTTTCAAAAGAGAAAGCCTTTTTGCCTTAGTGCCAATGAGATTCTGGAAGAAAATTTTGTGAAATCATTAAGATTTGCATACCAAGCCACTCACCGCATAACAGACTGCCCTTGCTCTATGTTTTTTGCTAGCAACAAATACTTGTGATTGCCATGTGCTGCCTCTGAATGTTAGCTTCATAAAAGGAAGAACTTGAGTCTCATTTGAGTCTCTGATATCTGCAACTAGTTTTGGACATTGAAGAAAAGTCATGATTGGAAAATAATAAGACTACAGTGTTTCACATTAACATTAGCGCATAAAGCTGGTGACTGTCTCTCTTCAGTAGATACTGCTTATATTGTATGTTCAAAAGGCAAGGGAAAATAATTAGACTACAGTGTTTCACATTAACCAGCGCATAAAGCTGGTGACTGTCTCTCTTCAGTAGATACTGCTTATATTGTATGTTCAAAAGGCAAGGAAAAAGCTATATACTTTATAGTATCTAACTAAGCTGTCAGAAAGATACTCTATAGGTCTTCTGAACATTAAAACCTTGCCATTTCAGAATTTTGCCATTTTGAAATTAAGCCTGAAGCTCTAACTGAATAAATATAGCCACCTTTTTAAAGATTAAATTAGCTGAGGTATTGTTATTGTGAATAAAATCACTACAGAAACATAAAATTTCACACTATGTTTAAAGAGGCCACATCAAGGAAAATAAAGCTGTACTTGGCTGGATTTTGCAGGGTTTGGGAGCGTGGACTATTTTTCCTGTAAAGGCAGATGTACTGGCTTTTTATGCAAGATTTTTAAAAAGTGAAGCTTTCATGCAGAGCAATACAAAAGGAAGCCAAAAAAGTTCTCTCTGACTTGGCCTTTTATTCCTTTTCACACTTCCTTTATGTTTTTTAAAAGCTCCAAGAAACTCACCCGGTTTCTACTTATATTAAAAAGATACCTCCTGACAAGAGAGGTTTTTTCACCAGTCCATCTGTCCTGACCAGAGGGAAATAAATGTGAATCAGCAGAAATCTCTGGCTGCATCTGTAGTGCTTGACTGGACCCTCAGTGATTGAGTCGGAGCTCACCACAGCTACCTCTTTGCTAGGCATAAAACCACGGTACGCAGATGGAAACAGAGGACTAAGATTGTGCAAAAATGTGGGCCAGTAACGTAGAAGATATTTGGCAGCACAGATGCAAACAGTGAAATAAAACAAACTAAAAGAATTAGTTTGAAGACTCTCACAATTCATTCTTACAGCAACATTGTTAGTGGAGCAAGTACTGCACAAGTCTATTGTAATAGTTAAATCCAAGAAACAAATGAAAGCATATCGTAGAAACAGCTGTACTTCAGCAACAGCATAATGAGTATGTGGACCTGCATATGGAATGAGTCCCCTGCAGTGTTTAGTCTGTCATCCAGCCATTTACAAGCACACAGTCCAGAACGGCCGCAACACGTGCAGCCTTTTGTTCCACCAGTAATTTAGGAATATCGGAGAGATTTGCAACATGAAGGGAAAGTGGCAGTCACACAAATTTCTTAGAAACTGAGGATTATGATT
The DNA here is from genome assembly GCF_000690835.1 of Fulmarus glacialis. Lineage (NCBI taxonomy): Eukaryota > Metazoa > Chordata > Aves > Procellariiformes > Procellariidae > Fulmarus > Fulmarus glacialis. The sequence continues at coordinate 5,235 of NW_009189867.1, forward strand.
CTCCCACCTAGGAAACAGCTTATTATCAAATACAAACCATAATTAAATAAATCAAGATGACTCTTTAAAATTAAAATGTCCATCTAGCTGCATATCAGAGAAAATCTATATTACACAGGACAAAACACAAATCAGACATGACAGAAAACTACTCAGTCTGAATATACCATCTTACAGCTCTGCCAGCTATCATTGTATCTATAAAGCTTGAATTCATCTGCTGTTTAATCTTTGGTAGATAGATCATCTGGAAATGGCAAAAATTTAGAATGAATCAGGAAGTTTAAAGTGCTGATGCTCAAAAGTACAACAAGGTAAATTACACTAATCATCTTGCTGTTGAAAGCCCCCACAAAATGCTTTTAGCCTAGTGACTTTATTTATTTATTGAAAAGGGTCTGTCCAAACTTGTTTTTCAAGAAATACTGGGTTTAACACATGCATAAAAGAAAAGCAAAATATATGTCACACTACAAGGAAAAACATCACTTTTTTTTTTGAGCAAACTAGAAAAATGGAAAATTGAGGTGTCAAACTGCAACTGAATGAGTTTGAAAACCATGTCAAATATTTAACTTTTTCCACAAACTGCAGAAAACCCCCAGAACCACCACACTCGCACATCTACACTCTTCCAAAATCCCTACTACCTTTTGCTACATGCTTTTTCACTTCATGCAGTTTCCCATAATCTCCACATATCCTTATCAGCTGCACTCCTCTACCCAGAGTTTCAGTCATTAAACTGAAATAGGAACCAAAAAATGTGTTTGACTCTCTTCAAGAAATCAGGAAGGCAGAGGCAGGAAAGATGGAAGAATAATTATAAAAAAATGTAACTGTCTCTTGTGGTCAAATTTTCTCTGCCTGGCTGGCTAACTAAACTGTGTATGCATTTCTAAGAACTCAAAAACACAATCTTGAGGTTGGAAAACCAGTTCCATTGCTGTTTGAGGTGGCTGGCTTTGCACCTTAGTCTTTTCCAGGCAATTCACTTACTACACCCTGGAATACAATTACACTGAAGCTAGAATAAATTTACAATGGAGAGTAACTATCACCATTAATGAGTGTGTGCGCAAAGCATGTAAAGACTTTAAAAATCAAGATTTGCTTTAACAGTATAAGCCAAGCAAAAGAAAAAAATGCAATAATGTCTATCAGTCAGATTCACATACTCAAAACATTGAAAAGAGGAGCATGAAATACGCACCATTTAAAAATAACATTAACTATCAAGCACCTAATAGGCCACTTGCTTCAACAACCAGTGAATGAAGAGATTGGAACAAATCCACAGAGCTAATTAAGCAAAACAACCAAGGCACAAGGCATTTCCTCAGGACTGATGAGCAGCTGCCCAGGGAAGGGACAGAGAGGAAGAGGCTGGATAGCTGGATGTGAGGTCAGGGAACCCTAGCAGACATTAAATCCCAATAAATTTCTCCTACCAAAACTGTTATTATTATTACAAGACATAAATTTTAAACTGACATATGCTTTTTGTTATGAGTGACATAAGTTAAATTAATATATTGAAAGCATTCTATAAAATAGATCCTTAGAATTTTTCATACTTCAGTCAATGTGAAATAACGAGCATAACAAGACTTGTAAAATGCTGTGCCTGAAAAGAATCAGGAATTACATCCTAGGCAAGCAAAAATGTTATTTAAACTTAGTAATTGGCAAATACACCTGTAACTCATTGAAATTCACTTGTTTGGGTTTTCAATCCAAATATAATATTTGAGCATACCTATCTATATAATTTTTATTTCAGCTTGATTAGTATAAATAACAGCATCAAAACTTTACAACAATTCATATGAACCCCAGACTAGTGGATGCCAATGTACCTAAAAATCACACAGAATTAAAATAGCAATTTGCAAATTAAGAAAACAAGAATCTAGCTCACATGCCTCTATAGCCAAAGTAGAGAGCTCTCCTAAAACCCTTAAGGGCTTTTAACTTGTATTTAAATCACAAAGGATTAGATTTCTAAAGCTTCTTTCTGAATTTAATTGGGCAAGTATAACTTTTAAAGTACTCCATCTGCCTGGAGCACAGCAGCTGTGATGGGAAGTGGAGAATGCTACTGCAATATTTGGATAAATTCTCAAACAAAACTGTAAAAAGCCTCCAGTAATTAGTGGACGATATGAGAATTCAGAACTTGGCACTGAAACTTTATTTGCAGAAACTGTTTGACTTGTTTATTGTGTATACTTGTTTCCAGTGAACAAGCAGAACAGTCATTTAAGTGACTTAACGCTAGCATATAATGAAAGTAAAATTTGGTATTAATGTACATATTTGTTTCCTTGATACCTTACACAACATTTCTCTTTGCAGTGAAATCATCCAACACTCATGTTCTTCTAAAACTTAATAATAGAATAATATCACATTATTACTTTGCTTAAATTATATTACATTGCCTAAATGTTACATGAGGCTAGATAACAGTTTGCTATATTCTGTAACAAGATCTTTCCCACTGCACCCATCTCATCAATTCTTGTAAATTAAATATAGTAAAGTTTGTGCAATGCTTAAATAAAAAGCACACTAAGATAATGGAAGTAGTAAGGCTAATGAAACCGCCAGTGAATTAACAGGGAACAGGATTAACAGCAAATTAACACTATGCTGGGAATTTAGCCCCAGTCTTTAAAATCACTGTAATCCTAAAAGCAAACTATGTTTGATTATTAAACATCCCATAGAATATTTTTCATATTTTGCATAAATTTCTCCTCTTATCTCTATGCTATTCTATTCTAGCAGCTGGTTTCAGATTTAAAATAACTTATTAAAAATACAGGAAAGATATTTCACATACAGGTACATCTCATAAGTGAGTTTTGAAATTCAGGACTTAAAATCTGCTACTAGTCCAGCACTATTCATCGCATATACTGAATTTTGGCTCAAACTATTCTGGAAAGATTTGGGTAGGAGAATTCATATTTGTGAGGAAGTCTATCACACAGATTATTTGGGTAAGAAACAACAAAATCATCCTTAATACTGTAGAAACCTGGAGTAAGAAGTCCTGGCTAAAATGCATAGAAGTTAAATGTACATAATTTGAACACACTATATATGGCATACACTCACCTATATGTCCTATCTCAGGAAGCCATAACAAAACTAAATTTGTAACAGAAAGGTTGCCAACAAAATTCTATCAAAGTAACTTACATTTTGACATAAAACATTGAAGCAACGAGATTAGTCTTGGCCTATGTGATTGCTAGTCGTCTGTGAGGCTGTCTACTCACATAGGTGAAGTGCAAGACTTAGTTTTTACTTTTAGTGCCTTTATATTTTCTTACTGCAGCTCTAGTACCTCACATGTTCATTAGCAATGCGTTGTTACCTGTCTTTCCCATACCCTGTTGTGCCAGCAGTCAACACATCATAGCACATGGGTTCATACCCCAGGAACAAGGAAACAATACACTGCACAACCCTTCTGTCAGTAAAACGTACCATTAAACAGCCTGGGTGTGACTGCCTAGCTTAAAGGAATCATCCATGTGTACACTTGAGCGCAAATTTACGAACGACCCATCCTGCTACTCAATGCAGGGGATGCATCCATAATCTGCATTTGGAGTGACAATTCATTAGCACTTCAAATTTCACTAATAATACTGTTTTTATAGAATAAATACAGAGAACTGGAAAGCGGTCAAAGCTCATTACACCTTAACCTATGAATAAAATGTCTTTGTGGCAAACTTTCTCATAATTGAAGTACCAGCAGTGACAAATGGGTGGAAGCTTTATTTTTTTGGGGTACAAAAACGATTAATGGTTATATTACACTTGAAAAAGACTAAAATACTTGCAAGTAAAATTTTGATAACAGCTGGCTCCATAATAAAGTACTTTATCTCTTACTTTCCTCCAGTCTTCCTAATGTAATACATCGTTGTTATGACTATATTATTGTCCTAACTTTTTTCAGAAATGTAACTTTTACTGGTCACTCAAAATGTTTAATGTTCGTTTTTTCACGATGAGCTCTGGACAAATGTGACAAACCGCAGCTTTACAGGCCAGTCTCCTGCATGCAAATTGAGTAGAACACTTTACACGTATGTGCAGCCAATTTCAGTGTTGATTCCCAAATAATCGATACTGCATGGGAAAGAGATTTCATCTCCCCAGAAAAGGTTCCATTTGCATTAATCGCATTTTAAAATAGATTTATTTTTCCTTGCCCAAGAGTTGTACTCAAATCTGAACACTTTGACATGAGCAACTCTAAAAAACAAAAAAAATTTCTGAGTTTTTTCCCTGAATCTCAACTTGCCTCCAAATTAAGAACTCACATTTGTATTGTTCATTTTTTTGATATTTCATCAATAACAAGATCTAATAGCCATTTTCAAATCTGAAAATTTAAGTTTTAAGATCTATATTTGGGACCAGATTTAGGCCTGCACACGAGTACTGATCACAAAGAGAAAAATACCGCTCTGAATATTTTGTATCCATTTTTGGTGGTTTGTATTTCATATGAAGAAAACTTCAGGCACTTCAAAATTATAAAACATTTTTCAGTTTCTATACAAATATCTCACTGCCAAAGTTACAAAACCACTGGAGATAGGAAGTTGTTAGGAGAGAGCAGAAGAAAATTAGAGTGCTTGGCAGTTAATCGACAACTGTTGTCTTTTTATTTTCAGGAAACATTTCTTGTTATTCTGCATTTGCTGGTTATTCCGTCTGGACCACTCTTCTGATGCCAAAGTATTTACAGAACTTCCCCAAATGAAATAGTCCCTTGGATATGATTGGCCTTGTATTTGCATGAACTGAATTAACAACTACACATCAGTAACTTCTCTCACTGAAACCCACTGGATGCTGTATTTTTGCCTGGTCAGAAGTGCTTACATTTTGCTTAACTGTTTAGGAAGATTAGTTTCATTTGCAACATTAAAAAGATGGCTGAAGAAGAAAAACTCTATCTAAAGAAAGCAATTCAGTTTGGTATTAATGGATATATTCCATCAGTAAAACTATGCATCAGAAATGAAAATGCCCCCAGAAGTTACTACGCTTGTTGTTTAGACAACATGCAAATAAAACTTATGTGACTGGTCCATCATAAAAAAAGCTGGATCACTAATGGAGAGCTGACTGTCAAAAAAGAGCCATCAGGAAAGCCACAGACTCAACCTTACCTTTAAATTAGTTAACTCTAAGCATAACGGCCTGTTGCAATTTTGTAATACAAAGATCATGTTAGCTTCAGAACACGAGGATTTCTGCATTCCCTAGCTAGAAGAAATCTTTCCTTAAATTTGATATGCAATTTCTTTACCTTAGTGTTTGGTCTAATCAACAATTAAATTTGAAAGAGCATCCCTAAAGAGAGCATGTCAGCTAAAAGTATACATAATAACAACAAGAATGAAAAGCTTAGCTTCTTCAGGAATAAGGTATTCATTTGCATCTTAGGAACAATCTTAATACACAGTTCAAATGACAAATGAAATGGGTCGCAAAGAAACACGTTACTTACAGACTTTAAATTGTGATTCAATGGCCCAGCAAAACATGAAAATGCGCCCAGTGCTATTGAAAAGGAACAGCTTGGATTCAGCTGATTTTATGAGACAGCCACACCATCGCAGGACCAAATCTCAGCAAGTTCGATTCAAGGATGATGGTGTGAACTCAAAGACAGAACTGGATACTAATCCTGCCCAAGATATAGCAGTCATGACTGGAAAACCAGAAATATTTAGGGATCACAGTTTTTTGCCACATCAATCTCCATCTTTTCCAAGGTCTCAGAAGGGGCTTCAGAATATTGCCATACAAACATCTCCTAGCCTCAGGAAACACCTCCCAGTTTTTAAAAAGAAGCAGCTTACAGTAAGCAAATCATTAGCAGAAATGCAAACCGAGCCTGCAAATTCTATCCAAGTAAATGGCAATCTTTCTGAACAAGATATTATGTCTTCAGATCTCTGTTACTTAAGAATAACTAATAATTTGGAAGATGGATTTAGGAATAGTGAGGTGGACCGTCAGTTAAGTCAAAGACTATCAAAAACACAGAGCAATGGACCTATCCACACAGATGATTTCTCAGTATCAGAGAAGACAACTGTTTCTACACAGGTGCCTGAATACATACATGTGAGTTTTCCACAAGTCAGCAATGTTTCCATGGATGCACCAGACACAACCATGAATTTAAGTAATTCACTGCATTCTTCTACTGTCATAAATAGCAATGAAAATAATGAAAACAGCACGCTGTCATCTAATTCTGAAAAAGCATACCGTTGCCTAAGCAATTCTACTAACTGCAGTGAACGTAATCCTCATTCTGACTCTTGTGAAGCAGATAAAAGTGTAGCCAGCAAAGATGCAAGCAGTAAGGAAACTACTCCATTATCACCTCCATCAAATCACAGTTCATCTCCTTGTTTCCTCAGAGACTATCAACAGGCAGCAGAGCACAAAACAGATTCCAGCTGTGTGACATTAACAAATGATGATCACACAATAATGTCACTGACCAGCAGTAATGGATCAAAATCTATTCGGTCATGTAAAACTGAAATCAAGAAAAATTTTACCCAGTCAGATGTTTCCCAGTGTAACAGCTGTTTAGAAGGATTTCACATAAAGTCTTATCTGCCAAGGAATGAAATAAAACCACAAACGAACAAAGAGATTAGCAAAATAAATCAAATTCATTTGGCACATGGTGAACTCTGTGCCCTACAAGGCAGGCTGCAGTCTGTAGAGGAATCCTTGCAGTTGAACCAGGAGAAGATTAAAGTCCTTTTGAATGTAATCCAAGACCTGGAAAAATCCAGAGCCCTCAGTGAAGGGTATGGTGCATTTTAATATTAGTAATTCATCAGAAGTGTAAAGTAGATGTTAGCATTCTTTTTTTTTTTGAAAAAATCTTTCCTGCGATGAGTTTGCAAAAATGGTATCTTATGCCCTTTTTCTGGTATTTGGGCCTCAGCAGAGAAGCAAGTCTCTTTATAGCTTAGCTTTAGCTGACACTGCCTTTACTAAACCCAGTGTGAAACATAGTTTATTAACTCCCTTTTTTATTTAGATTTATGGTGTCAGATACAAAGCCACTGACACCTGAGAGTTGGCAGTCTCCATCTAGCTAAAATCCATATGCAGTAGAACAACAAAACCCAACAGTCTAATGTACTAATGTAGTACAATAGAAACCTATGGCAAGCCAACTGTCTCTCACTAGCCAGGTCAGATATGCATTTAGTGCCAAAGCAGTCCTATTGCTGAAACAGTTCATATCAGAAAAAAAAACAACCTTAAAAACTTCTGTTCAATAAATTATTACTGCCTTCATAATTAAGCAAAAGTATTAGTGGCTACAGCATAGCATCTGCAGACATTTGGGGACCACATTGCTAGTTACATTTCAGGATACCACAAACAACATAGCTGCTTAAAGGGAATGCCTTAAGAATAGGAAAAGGCACAATGCCAGGTAAACTTCAAGAGCTTCAATATGTCAGGAAGATTTCATGCGAGGTGGAGGTAGGTACTTAAAAGGGATTGAAAGTATGAACATACAGCATGTGAAGATTGTTAGCAAGAACTCGCTTCAGAATCTCAAATTTTAGAATGACAGCTTTCTGCACTATCATAAGAATGCATGACCTATATTTATTTTTAGTATGCTTTCGTAGTGACTATTAGCCAAGGCTGCAAGTATTACTTATGTAACTTATTTATGCAACTCATTTATGTATTATAAATAATAATAATACTATAAATGCAACTAATGTCTAAAGGCTGGATACCTTTGTAGGACAAGGTTAAAATAGAATTTTAAATATTTCTATGCTCAAAACAGGTTTTAGAATATCCTAATAATGCTTTTCAAACCATTAACAGCAGCTCCGACTTACAGTAAATGCATCTAGGATACATTTTAAAGTTCTGGTTTATGATAACGTAGTATATCCAGCAAATAATTTTTGTCTTCAAAAAACCCACAAATAAATCTTTCAAAGTATCAAGAGAATAAAGGTTTCATTTTACTTTATTTTTTTAAAGATAAAACAACACGAAGTCTATGTTATCATACATTTACTTTTGTATTTAGCACAGCTAGCCTAGGCATCTAGAATAATCATTTATGCGCAACTGGTTTGTGTGTAAAACTGCATCCTTAATTTAAAAATCAGATCATGTGTATCAATACTATTTACTGACTACAACTAAGGAATAAATCTGATAATCTTCCACATTTCCACAAACTCTGCAAAAAGAAGGCTGCACTGAGATTTTTGTGTAGGTTCAATTGCGGAGAAATAGCACAGAACATGCTCATGTGAGTCCAGACCAGATCTTTGCACTTGTTCCCACGAGGACAGAAAAGGTTTGTGTGGCTCTGCAAAAACTGTCAGGATATAACTAACTGAAGCCACAGTTTTATACACCCCAATTTTCTTACAATTTCTGAAGAAAGATAAATCTATTTTGAAATATTCTTTCTTTCTCAAAGTATTTTATCTGGGAACTGAAATTACCTTCTTGCATTTCTGATGAATAATTCTCCAACTCACACTCCAAATACAAATTCACACTCATTTAAAAAATTAAAATAATATAAATCAAGTTAACAGGTAACTTCACTCTGTACAGATTACCTTTTTTTATCTGGAAGCATTAACCAGTAATGTCCATCTGGCTGTTAGCACGAAAATACTTCTGTTAGTTTCCACTGTGCCTGCATAAATTTTTATTCCATGTAACATTTTTCCCATATAATTCAGCCCCAACTATCCTCTGTCAGAGGGTTGTTCTTAGTCATTCTTCTCTATCCAAAAAGCCCATACAATTTTCTAGCATGAACTTTGTAATAGCCTAGACACAACAGACAAAATCCACGTAGACATACTGATAACAAAAATGCAAAAACATTTATAAAACATTTATAAAACACCGAAGCCCAAGTGTTCAGTTTAGAAGCAAGATCTGAGGCAAAGGGGGAAAGGGAGTATGTGTCAAGCTTAAGCAATCACTTGTCTATATTTCATAGAACAACCACTCAACTATGGTTCTTTAGGAAATTACAGAAAAAATACCCACTCCTTCTCCCCTGCATGTAGTTATGTATGACAGAGTGGACAAGTTTCAATTATGTTTGCAAATCTGACCATTACAAAGAGTAACTTGCAGTGAAGCACAGTCAGATTATTCAGCAATATTTACAGTCTATTTCTGTTCGGTTACCACACGGTCAAAACCAAAAATTTTGCCAAATATCATGAAGTTTCACACTGAGATTCAATGATAAGCTTCAATCCATCTTGCCAGAATCATCTAGCAGTAAAACTGAACATTCCAAGTACTTGTGGAAGTAGCACAACACCACATGTGAAGAACCTCCACCTTAATTCCAAAAGCAATCAGAAAGTTATTTTGGTACAAACTGAACTCCTCTAATTCAAATAAAACTCATTAAATATAAATGTTATGCATCCTTCAGACGTAATGAGCCACCAACCTCAAACTGTTTCTAATGCAGATCTCTCGATCATAAAAATAATTTAACTCTAGTTGGTGTTAAGTATGAAAGTAACTTTTCTTGTTTTCTCAACACTCCAAATCTGTATACTATCAGCAGTAAAAATCTGACTTGTTTATATTTAAATGAGGAAACATGAAAAGGGGAAAGAATGGAAAGCATAAGGGTAGAGATCAGATTGATTCACCAATATCATGGATATTCAAATACTTTACAGCGAGTTTATAAGAAGCAGTCGCACATCTAAGTGTTTTCATAACAAGTATTCACATCAGAACCAAAACCCAACAACCTTAACAACATGAGGTGGGAAAGATGCAAGACAAAAACATAAATCAACTTAGGGTTTGGTTTTTTAAAGCAACCTTTTAATTTAGAATTTGACACCAGAATTTTTAGTAAGGATAATAGAAGTGGTGAACAGAATTACTTTTATTCATGAAAGATTCAGAGATCTGTTAACTTATCTATAAACACACATTACATAAACTACTGTCTATTACAGGCGTAACTTCTATCACACTGGTCAAGACCTCAACAACTGCAGCACCTGTCAGAACACCGCATGTATCATTTACAGGTACTTCACTCTTTCACACAATTTTGTATTGTCTGTATATCTCTCACAGATGTACAATACGATGTTTTGTTCACAGCTGTAAAAGGTCTCAATTATTATTAATCCAGTTTTTAACAAAAGACCAAGTGGTATGTGTGAGGTTGCTTGTTTGTTTTCCCAAGTAGAAAAAAATTAATATTGGAGTTATCTGAAAAAGGTACTGTACTTCTGAGAATTCAAATAGAAATTTCCCACTAATACAAACACACTGTAAGAGTCTTCAGCTTGCCAGCCATTAACCAAAAAGCTAGCAGGTACAAAGTCTTGATCATACTGCACACGTAGCTTGTCCACTCAGCAAGGGATTTTATAGGGCTTCCACCAATTTATCACATTATCTAATCTCTGCAACCCCAGTTATGAGGCAGAAAACACCACCTTCAGTTATTTGATGCTCTTCACAGGATAGTAAGTAACATATTGCACAAAAGCAGCATAATCAGAGATGGAGCTCACACTTTGCCATTTTAGATCCTTTCCAGCACTGCCATATACTGCAGACTTAAGAGAATGAAGAGGAAGCATGAATGAATGCATGGTCAACATTTACATCGATACCTTAGGTCTCATTTGGAGAGGTAGAGAATATGTATTCAGACCAAAGATAGTGCAGAAATTATAATACTGCTAGTTTAATCCTGTCTTTTCACATTCCTTTTTTATAAGGGACACTTAAAGGACTTTGCAGCTGATTTAATTACTTAAACCGCATGCTCGTTTTCCTTGCTATACATATCACATTTCTGATGTGCTGTACTGTTTTAAAGTTTATTTTTTTAAAAAAGCTCACTGGAAATGAACTTGCCAGTCACATATTGTGAAGATCAGGTACTGAAGTTAGACATTACACTGCAAAATTAAGGAGAAGTTGATTTGAAACACCTAGAAATTTTTTATCCCTTCAAAGATATTCATAGGTATTAGTATTCCAGAGTTTTTAGATATTTAAACATGCTTACATTTACATGCTTCGCCAGTTTGTAAGCACTATCACTTTAAATTTTTTTATGGATATAATGAAGTTGAGTACTGATGTCCTAAACCTCTGCTAATGAAATCTCAAAGTAATTGACATGTGACAAATTAAACACCACAACTCCTCTGAGACAAAGTTGTTGGTCTTCTCCACAGTCCACTGGATACTCCAGGAAGTTACATGACTTATCCAAGAACATAGACTGAATCTGTATAAAAAGGAAGATCTAGGACAAAACAGATTTCCTTTACTTGGTCATTGTCTCTGAACAAACTATCTCTGTGCATTTTTATTCGACTATACAGGAACAGAGGTCACTCTCTAGAATTTATGTACAAACTACCCTTTACCGCAGGATGCCTTCTCTCTTCAGAAGAATAAACGATGATGCTTACCCTCATTTTTAGTTTACACAGTTTCAATACAGGAAAAATCCCGAGCAACAAGCACAAACATCTGTAGGAAAGAATGGAGGAAGTAACAAAATATTGATGTGCCTTTTTGATTTACTACGTAGTTTATAATGATAATGGTGTCTGGAGGCTTACAGTGCAATGATTAGTAGAATACATACAAGAGAACACAATTCCTCTAAGAAGTTTCTAGTTTTAAGAGACAAAACAGGAGACAGCAAGGAAACATAATAGTTTTCACTTTACAGAGATGTTCCACAAGACGGGGTTATGAAAAAAGCATTCTAAGTAACTAGTATTTGAAGTTCATAACATAATCATTAGACAACACTCTGAAAGAAGTAATTGTTATCAGTTTTTGCTCTAGACAAACCCATGCAATTCCTGTGTTTTATGTAGCCTAAAAGATCCATGCAAGTATTTTTTTCCACTAATGAAGCATCACTGTTGTCATTAATTATAGAATCAAGTGTTTCATCTTGCTCCCCATTTTCCTGCTCTTAAAGAACTTAACTCATGAGTGATTCAAACACTGTACAAGCAGAGTGTTGGGTTAGTGTCACTGAACCATCTTTATCATGCACATTTTAAGCAGTCCCTGAGTCAAACAATACACTAATCTCATATCAATCCAAGTGTGGATTACACTGATTGGTAAAGTAATAAAGAGCTTTTCCGTCTAACAGTGACCAGGTATATAGTGGCTGTAAGTTTAGCTTTATTAACTATCCAGCAGGGTTGTGTGAGATGACTTGGAACTTTCAATCTAGATCCTGTAAGACAAATATGCTTGTAGTATTATAATAAACAAATGCAAGTAGCAACCGAAAACAGTTATCTCAGCATATAAGGGACAGTATTAGATGAAGACTGAATTGACCCCTTGCCTCTAGAGATGATTTCTCCAACATTAAATTAGAAATTTTGAAGAAAGGGAGAAAAACGAACATGAGCAGCTGCTATCGTTACGTATGCTATAAACTGAACATTTCATTCTCCGGCACTTGTGATCTGTGACTTAAGTTGCAGTTTTAGCAATAAGCTGATAAAATTGAAGAGACACTGATCAAATTTCTCATTTTTATCACTTTCTTCTACTTCTTTTATATTTATTATGTATTGCTCCCTGTCCAGAGATCCCTCTCCAGTTCTTCTAAATTAGAATAATCCTATTGCTTTCTTTTTGCCAGCTGAGTTATTTTATTTCATTAAAAAACTCAAAACATATTAATTATAAGGGAAACAAGCTCCTAGTTAATTTTAACATATTATTCAACAATGTTTATGGATTTCTATATACACACAAATATTTACAATTAATAGTGTTTAAAAATATGCATATTTACTAATTTTACAGATTTCTTCTACTCAGTGCCCAAATCAGGTTCAGGGCCTTAATGTGACATCCCAACATCCTTCTGATGATGCCTTTTTCCTTCCAAAGAGCTTGCATTATGGAAAACACAGCCAGCTCCTTTCTGCTCCCCCTTCTGCCTGCTAAAACCTCCACAGCAGACATAGATGATACAACTCCCACTCTCCTGCCCAGAAAAGATGGTTGAAATAAAGAAAAACCATACAACACTGCATCTTTTTTTTCTTTGTTTGTTTTTGTTTCTTTTTAGTTTTGTTTAACTATACCAGTTGCATCAGGCTGCTTAATCACTGTCCACATCGATTCTTTTGAACCTCACATTTATTTCTGTGGACATATCTGCTCTTACCTAATTAAGATCTTGGCTCTCATTTGACATCAATAACAATTATGGGTTTCAATGAAGAAAATGAGTTACATTCTACTTTCCTGTTAATTAATACCACTTACAAAGACTTACATATTTGCTTAATTTCATATATTTTTGGTCCCAGCAGGTCTCCTAGTGGGAGACATTTACATTTACCAAAGTTAAGCACGTGAGGGTTTTGAATTCATGCCGACTGAGTTAGATTACAGTATCAAAATCTGACCATTGAATAAAATGCATTTAAATGTCATCCTAGTACATCTTCATTTTTTCTCCCTTAATTTTTGTCCCATTTTTTTGGGCACAATGGTGGAGTTCTTAACTCATATAAAGAAAAAGGTTTTCCTCAGGAAAGATTAAGAGATGAACTTATTTTCAAAGCAGCAACCTATACAGTCTTGTGTTTTAACCAGGCTCTAATATTAAATAATGCCAAATTATTCTAATGAAGTAAGCATCCTTTCCACATGGTTTTTAAAGAGAGAATTTCTCAGTGTAAATCTCTTCATTTTTCCATAGTGTAGAATATGACTTCAGACAACAAGAAGGAAGATTTCATCAGATTTTGAAAATGCTGGATCATGCAGAGCAAAATCCAGCTTCAGCTTCACCTCAGAAGCTACCATCTGATCATCCAGCTCCCGAGAAAAAGGAGTTAAGAAGAAAAACAAAAAAGGTGAAAAGAAAATGCTTCTGGTGGATTTGACTTCTTTATGAATTCTTTTACATTTCAAAAGACACTAGAACAGAAAGAGGTTTGAAAGCACACACCTGAAAATGTGCTATTACGAAATCACAAAGCTAAAGAATGTTTAATTAGAGTATCTAAAAAATCAAAAAAATTGAATTTACTTAAATCATCTCACTGAATAAAGGTGCATGAAGATACTATTTTCAAAAAGAAATTGTTTCTTTCAAAGGGAAGCCTTCTCATTTTTTCCAAGGACACTTTCCTATGCTTTGTAAAGACTTTTTTTTTCAACTTTCCAAAAATAACAAAGTTTAAATCTCTACTTTAAAAAACAATGGTAGACAAAGCTAACAGTGTCACACAGTCTTCATTTCATACTTATAAAGCAACATGGACTAAAAGGAAAGAACTTCATTGATCTTTAACCAAACCACATAATCAAGAACAAATTCTAGGGAATCTATGCCGTTCAAACAAATCTCTCCTCAAAGGAGACAATTACAATTATTTCACATGCCCACTGAAATATTTTTGATGCTGTCATCTACTATTTAACAAAAAAAAAAAAAAAGAATTTCAGGATAAGTTTTACTCTGTCCTTTCATTGGTTCAATTTAAAAAGCAACCATTTAGAAGTTTCAGCCATTTAATAGACTTCTCTGAAAAGAATCATAGAATCATAAAACAAGAGAGTATGTCGGTAATTCTAGTCTTAACCCCCTACTCAAGCAAGGTCCAATTAGGTGAATTTGAGTTTTGAGTATCTCCAAAGGCAAGAATCCATAACCCCTTGGGGCAAGCTGTTCCAAATTTTTTCCTAACAACTAATCTGATTTTCCCATGTGCTAATTGTTGTGTCCATTACATCTTGCCCTATCCAAATATACCTTCAAGAAGAATTAGACAGATAACAAGACCTCCCTCCTACACCTTCACTTCTTAAAGACTGAACAAATCCAATTTTCACTGCCTCTTTCCACATGTTATGTGCTGCAGCCCACAGTCATCTTGGTGGTCCCCCTCCAGTAAGTTGATGTCTTTCATCTACCTGGAAGCCTAAAATTGGACACAATGCCTCAGATGTCATCACGCAATTGCTGAATAGAGGGGAATAACCACTTTGGCTACTGTCTTGCTAAACCACTTGCTAAACCACTTTGTCCATTTAAGACCTGTATCACTATACCAAAATATCCCAAGATGTGTTTTTTTGGCCTTAAGATATAAGTAAGTCAATACACGACACAAAATTGACCATAAAAAATAATATTTAATTAACTTATCTGTATTATATCAAAAATTATATATGCTGAAAAGTTTTTATCAGATGTCAATGCAGCTACTCCTTTCCTTCAAAAATAGTCAAGTTACCAGCTAGCCAGGGGTATGCCAATGTAACCTAATTTAGGGTTGACGATACTACTATTTTGCTCATGAAAACACGGTCACCTTTCATATGAGGGGCAGAGGGGAAAGGGTTTTCTGAAGCAAGTTTAAAGGGCACACTGTAAAGCCCAATTAATGTGTTTTATGCTTAGTGGAATGTACTGCAGACCTTTCCTTAGAAGTGATTATGGTTAATTAGTTCAAATGGTGCCAGAGTATTCAGTAGATTAATGCCTGGATTCTATTTTTCTAAATCATATTGTGCTAATTGTCCAATGGTAGTTAAAAATGTCTGTACACTTTTTGTACCCTTCTGTGTTCCTTGAATTCTTAGGGTTAATTACACATTTGAAAACACATTAAAACAATTTTGCACAGAAGAATTTTGTCTGGAAGAACTAAGTTTTTTGATAAAACTAGTCTTCATTTAGAAGAGAATATGCTATGTGAAATGGCTTAATTTATCAAAATTCTAAAGGGCTGACAGTTTTAAAAAACATTTCCATGTTAAGTTCAGTCAGCACAGAAATGACAGGCACAAAATTATCATTATTTTAGAGGCTTTAAAAGCCTTAAATGAATTTTTACTAGCAAAAAGGAATTTACTAGCCTTTAGTGAGACAGAAAAGCTCTTAAATAATAATTTGTGGGTATAACAAAGGTAAGAATTAAATTATTACATCAGAACATGACATTATATTACACTCAAACACATATACCGCTTATGCTAGTATACCAACAACATTGTTATTTTGCATTAGTCTCTATAATTGATAGAATGAAGGATTTACTAGTGTGTAAATGTTTCTTGTGCATTAAAATAGCATTTTAAGATTAATATCCTCTGTGGTAAAGGTATAATAATAAGCAATACCAACAGGCATAACACTAGCAAAACCAGTAAGCTTTTTTTTCTGAACTGATTTTCAATAATTTGTTATTATATGAAAGCAATCTTTCTGTCTTTCTTTTTAATAAGCACAAAAAAGTTCATTTTAACCTGTCTGATTTTGGTTTTGCATACATAATGAATATGAAGCCTTCAATATATTTTCAAAGGATCCAGATTATTCAATTTAAACAAACCACAGTATTTTGGTTCACCACATAGCACCAATCAATTCCTGGGGTCAGTAAAACTATGCAAGAACAGAAATACTCTATTTAGTTTAAGAAAGTCCAACCAAAGATAGTAGTAAGGCTCTAAGCTCTTCTTATGACCTGAACAAACATCAATACTTCTGAAAAACTGAAATATACTGATGTAAATGGTTACAGGTTTTATATTTTAATGTCTGATCTTGATGGAATACAGAACTGTAGAAAATTTTTAATTCTTAATCTCCAGTCAAAATTAGCCTTGTTTTCCATATTCCTCAGTTTTTCAATTCTCTCTCAATCAGTAAAGTATGGAATATCCATACATGGATATGAAATTCTCTTTTTAACATATGCACACACAGCACTAGGGAAACACTTAAGGTATCCAGGCCAGCCAACTCTCAGCTCCCAATGCTGCAATTTAAGAACATTCACTTGTCTTTCAGCCTACCCTCTGTCCAGTGTTTTCAAATTCACCCCTTCAAGACATCTGCTTTCCTTGAAAGAAAATATTAAATTAGTGCTTCTAAAGCACTGTCCTTCAGAAAGGTTGCTCCTAGAGTTCTCTACTTCAGGACTTCAGTACAACAAAGGGGATTTTTTTTCAGTCAGCAGTATTAGCAACAGCCAGCCAAGCTCTAAAATATATATTTAAGATCCAAACAAAAGACTTATCTGAAACACAGACAGAACTCCCTCATTCTTCTTGCAGAGAGTCTGCTACCATGAACAAAAACCATGCAATAATTTAACTAAAAATAAAGTAAAAGTGTGCCAGAAGTAAATTATTCCTACAAAAGAATAAGTATCATAGTTTCACAACAAAACCACATCTACTAAATGCAAGAAGTTATTATACCCAGTCTTCTCCACAGTACATCACACACAATAGGCTTTCTACATAAAATTTTAAAGACAACATTGGAGCAAAAGGGTGCTCGTTACATTAAAAGGTAACAATAGGGAAGTGTCAGTCATGGTATGCATCAGCCACAGCAAGAGGGAAAGACTGCTTAGTTGCTATCTGTTTTGTTTAAACAAAGAAATTTGTATAACCTAGCAACACAAAATACCTAAAAATTAATAGCTTTGTAACACATAATTGGAGAATCTAAACTATGGGAAAATGTAATATGTAAGCACTGCTTTTTGGTTTATTGTTTAATATTTTAAAAATATTGTCATAATTAATTGTTAATTCCTATAGGAAATAAAAAACTTACGAGATACATACTATGCAATTTATGATGTCAAGATTGGAAAAGCGATAGAAATTGATAGATTGTTAGAATATAATAGTACTGGCTATAAAAATTTCTCTGATTTAGAAAATTACAGTGTAATGCCCAAAACCAGCTCCCAGAGTAGGAAATAAACGTTAAAAATACAAACATGCTCTTAAATAAAATTTAAAAAAAAAAAAACCAACACAAAAACCCCACAAACCAACAACAAAAAACCCCAAAACCACAGCTACTTGACAGCACTTGCATATAAAATATTGTAAGCTTCTCTGAAAGACGTATTTAAATGACAACTACAATATGCTATTTATAAAACATTGCACAGAACATGGCATATTCCAAAATTACTGTATTTGAAATTGCTGTTTTATGGAGTCAACCTAACTTTCTTTAAAAATTCAGAATATATTAATAAAATACTGATTTCTGTCTGTCATGTAACAGTAGTTCATGTAGGGCTTTTTATAGTTTTGTGCACTATACCTCTTTCAAAAAAGCCACAATACTTATGCTAGCTTAGATACAAAACATCTTCCTAATGAAATGTATTATCTAATGCATGTTTTGTACATTTAAGTTCTTTAAATGTGACATTATCTTTTGCAATAAAATCAGATCTTTTTCTTAGGAGTCAATTAATAACAAACAACATTCAGATTACAAAGGAAGTGAACAATTGTTCTTTGGAAAAGGAAAAAGAATCGGAAATGAATAAATAGGTCTTTTTTGGAATCATTCTGCAGCTTTTCTAGGTAGAGAAAGGATTTCAATTTGAATTTGAATACTGAATAAAAAAGCTGTAACTTTTAGCTAGACCATGTGTATATTTGAATATATCATATTCTCCAACCACGGCAGCTCTGCAAAATGGTTTCTCTGGTCATTATTTCCCCCAAAAGTATTGGTTTTTTGCAAAAGTATGCTATCTAGAGTAGCTTTGGTCAACCAAGCACACTGTTTTCTTTTCAGGAAAGTCTTTATTTGTACAATACCTTATATAAATATTGTCTAGAAACTTTTCTGTGTAGCATAACTACGCTCTTTTCATCATGCTAAACTGATATTGTGAAATCAAGTTTGGGAGTACCAAAGGAAAGCTTTAAAACGTATATGGTGGATTTATAACATTTTTGTTTACCTAACCAAGCCAATACTGAAAACAAGTACTTCTGTATTCTACATGCTCTTGTACGTTTTACTTCTATAAATACTGTAGTAGGACTTCACTGCACCTTTAACTAAAAGTAAATTTCATAAGTATTCAAGATAAAGCTTGAATAGCCAATTTCAGACAATAAACTTGTCCCTCTTTATTACAAGTTTAGCAGCACTTCTACAACTACAAACAGTCAAGTTGTTTTTTTTTTTTTTAAAATAGTGAAAATAACCAAGCAGCTGTTAAAGCCTTCAACTGCCAAAACATCACAATGAAGGCAAGAGTGGCATTTAAGTAAGTCTTCTCTGCAGTAGTTGCAGAGAGCCAAATTACTTTTCCATCACCAACACCTTCTCAGCCTGACTCTTTCCAGTAATTACATGAACTAAGCTCACAGCATGCTGTTACCAGTTGAGCACAAGGCAGCACCTTCCCTTAGATTGTAGCAAGAAAAGATAAAGGCAACTGTAACCCAAAATCCTTTCAACTCCTTCTCTGCCAATAAGCTAGAAGATTGTGAAAAGGACACCTGAATATGAAAATTAACCTGCTTATGCCTGCCAGAAAGAAAAAAAAAATCTCAGGTAAATAAAATCCAGGTGCAAGACATTTAAACTCACAAGGAATTACAGGTCTTGTAAATTGTAACCATTAGTATAACACAGTATTACCATTGTTTTTCACACCATTTTCAAATTCTAGAAAATTACACAGCAAAAGATAATAAAAATACTTGCAATATTCAGAAACATAGTAACAGATTTAAGAATCTAAAGAGTAACCTTCTGTTCTCCTGGAAGTAAATAACAGATGTAGCCCAATTTGAAATGTCACTCATATCCATATAACATGAGCTACATAATCTGACTGCAGCTATTCCGTATGTCCCACCTGTACTTGCAGAGTTCACCATACTTTTAGCAACTTTAGCTCACCTAAGCTTTCTACAGAAGACCATAATTCCTGACTATCTGCTTCATTTTTAAAAGATTAAGCATTCAGGCTTTCAACAAGTTTGGCCCTCTCAAGAACTTTTAAAGCAAACCTGCAAATTAACGGAGTGACCTGAAGGTAGTACAGAGAGCATGAAACGAGCTGATTTTGTCAGTTCTTTCTAAACGCGAAAGACTACTTTGTTCGTTACAAACGATTTCTTCATATCTCACCTGTAAAAGACTACTCTGTTGAGAGATCTTGCCTCAGCTTTAGAAAACTTTGTAATTTACTGAAATTCTGCTTTGAAAAAACTCTAAAATGCCCAATATACACACATGCATAGGTATTTATGAGCGTTATTAGCATTCAGACATCTGCATTTCAAAATTCACACTGGGTTTGATCTTTTTAGGTAAAAACAGTGAACAACTTAGAGTAGGTGAGAGAAAAAAAAAAAAAAAGAAAAACAAACAGATTTTCCAAGCCATTTCAATTGACTGTAACCAGCTTGCTTCCTTATGGTTTCCTAATGTTTCCTTATGATAAGGATGGATCCTTTTTGCAGGATTACTAGTTTCATTTTGCTTCTTCATTTACTGCTTATGGTATCCAGAAATACTCCTTAATTGATTACATCATCCACAACACTCATATGATGCTTTCTTCGCAAGTACAGAAAACATTTTCAAAGACTGTAGAGAGCTGAAAGGTTCACTGGGTCTTCATTCAAAACCTCTTCCTGTTATGACCATGCACACACACCAGAGAGTTACACACAAAAGAATAACAGACTGGAGTTCTGATAAACAGTTAATGATATGATCTCTGAAACTACCACCAGAGAGTTTGAAGCAACCATTGGCAAACATCTCCTCTGAAGAACTCAATTATTAGGAGACCAAACATTAGGAGACACATATGCTTTGACTGGCAATGCTCTAAAACTGTTATTTTGGTTTTCCGACAGAAATGAACAAGGAAACAAACTACATTTTGAAAGACAGGCAATGTACCTCTTGTGGCCAAAACAATCAAGCAAATGCTGCTCATGGTTTTGCAGAATAATGTAAATCTCAAAAGACTAACAATTAATATACATCTTCTCTTAAGCGCACAGTCTGAAGGGCAAGTTCCATAACTCCCGCTGAACACAACTGGCTTGCATTCTCACAAATAGTCTAAATCAAGAGGAGTACTCATGAGATATGTACTCAAATCTGAAGAAATTGCAGAATCTGTCCTTGAATATAACTCTCAAACCATGGAATCTCCACAAAAATCTCAGGTGAGTCCTCTGTGCCAGCGCATCCCCAGATATTTTCCCTGTGCACATAGGGCATCATCTTGCTCCTCCAGAAACAGAGCCAGGAATGGCAGCTGTTCCATAGCAACTCTAACCCATCAAAAAGTAAAGCATGTGGAAAAATTCAGAGAAACAGAGCATCCGCCAATTATTTATATAAGCTATTCAGAATAGCTTTTTTTTTTTTTTTTAGTTTTACTCAGATACTTCCACTTTAGATTAGTAGAAACACTATTTTCAATATGTTAAAGTGTGGCCTTTAAGCAGGATAATAAAACATTCTTCTTTCTGCAAACAGCAATTAACTTCAGATTTAGTGTTTGGTTTTTTAAAGAACGCACAAATCTCACAGTATTCAACTACACTTCAAAAGACACTACAGTGGCACAGTTGAATGAAAAAAAGAGTAAAGCTTTAGACCTTTTATTTTAAATCTTAGAAAGTCCACAAACAAGGACTCCACAAATACTATATTTGCATTTTTTCAGGATAACTATAAAATTACTTTCAAAGCATTAAAAATACATTAAAATATTACTCACAATTAAGGGATCATCTCGTCCCATTGTAATAACAGTTCTGTTCACTGTGCGTAATAACTGTACCATTATTTCTTGAATATGGTGATAAGTTGATGCCTGTAAATGAAAAAAAACAGTCTTGGTATTAAATCCGTATCTCTTGTAAAAGAAAGAAGAAACCAATTACGTCCATGTTGACAGTTCAAGTTGTACAATATAACCACCCTATTGAAAGAATGACACTAATCCTTCTTGCTTATACTGCTCCTTAGTTCCAGCAATTTTCAGTGGAATACTCATTTCAAGTGGCACAGTCCAATTTTAGCCCTATCTATCCCATAACTGGTTTTTGTTTCAAATAGTCACCACCCATCCCTCACTCAAGAGACTCCTGTTTTCCCTTTTCTATTAAGTAACTGTAACTTAATAGCAACACCCTGGTAACAGATAATTGAGGCAAATTGTATCATAGTTCTCCACATCTGTCAGTGGCCCCCAGGGTAGTCTGGAGCTCAGTAATATTCTTAGCTTGCAGTCACAAAGTATATAATTATTAAAGGAGAAAGTTATCTTCATTTCACTTTGCAGCTCTGTGAGGGCACAAACTGAAGATGGTCTGCTCTTTGGCCCCATTACCAAAGTACTGGTCAATCTGGCTGACTGAGACTACACTAAGGACCCACCACCTGTCAGCACCAAGTTTGGAGTTATTTTTGCAGCCCAATGGCAAATATTCACCAACTCATATCAAATGATAAGTACCTCTGGCATGTTGCCTGAAAAAGGACATTTGATTATTTATTTTAAAACACTGAGCAGGGGTATAACCTTATATTCACCAACGTCACTGACCTTACTCTGATCACTAGACAACCTTGGAAACTAGCATGCAACAATCAAAGAAAGAAAAAGTCTAAACAAATTTCTAATAGAAAAAAACATTAGCTTACACCAAACAAGACACTTCTTTAACGTCACATGTAGTATGGAAAAACACCACAATCACAGAAGCCATGGTAATTTCTTAACAATATTTTAGGTGGCTGAGCTCCAATACCACTCCAGGAGAAATTGCTTCTGACTCTGTTTTTCCTCTGAGACATCTAACATTGTCTCCTTCCTTTCTCCTGTTTTGATTAACCTGGATCAGGCCAGCATCCGTTGCAATAGAGACCTTCCGCATATCTAGCCACTTATTTACTACAACCATTTAGTCCTATCGTGTCCTTCAACTATGAAACATGCAAGCTTAAACGATTGCTTTGCCTGTCACGGTATTTCAAAATTTACTATATTCTCTAAAGGAAAAATGTATTCACAGAATAATTTCTTTGTGGTTTGTGTTTTCTTTTTTTAATGTAAATTTCTCTGGTACAGTCCCATATGTATAAAAAGACTGCACCTGACAGTTGCTGCACAGAAGACACATTTGTTGGAGTGCTTTCACAAAGCCACTTTCTCTTCCATCTCCTCCGCTTCCCAATATGCATACTGTGAGCTTTAAGGTTTATGCCAATCCAATAATATGAAAAACATACAGTGCATTGGCTCTTTGTATTTTAAACGTACTGGAAATAACAGTGAAATTAAAAATAAAAACCTACAGTGCATCTCTCCCCATATCAACTTTAATAATTAACCAAATACCCTTCTTGTCTCTATTTTTTTTTCTCTTTTTTTTTTTTAAATCACCTGAAAAACCTCTGAGATAAAACTGCACTTTCTTCCACAGTAAAACATATCTGCTTTTCGTCACACAGCAAAGCAAATTCCTCAGGCTTATGCAAAGTTGTAATCAGAAAGACGCTTTTCATTCAAAGAGCAACAACCAGAATCTTTTGGCCTCTATGTTGCAGAAGCAGCATATCTTAGTCCTCCTAATGAATGTATTGGCACAGTTGACCTCACAGTGGAAAAAGGAAAATCTAGCCTTGCCATTGAATTGTTGAAGAGTGGTAGCCCTTGGCACCAGAGTATCTTCAAAAGCTTTTCACTTTTGGGGTGTTTTATTATGAGCTAAAAAGGAAGACATAATTTGAAGCATTCTTTGTAAAACAGTATAAATATTATTGGACTAAGAGGCTACACAAGCCACTCTTACCATCTCAAGTATTTATCTTTCCAAGACTATACTAATGCATTACAGATGCATTTAACTGGATCACAGATTCTTCACTGCTGTTTCACCATATGATATAATAGTTACTACATCCTGCTTAAAACAGAGAACAAGGGGCAAAGCATAATAGGAAAGAAATACAGAGATGGATTGCATCTCACAAGAAGCCAGAAAAAGGAAAACAAACTGACAGCATGAGGAAGAGGGGACAAAGGATGTCAAAAAAAGATGAGCCAAGCATAGGAAAGAAAAATGCCACCAAGGTGCTTGAAATAGCATAATTTCTTGGACTAGAAAACATATAGAAGAGCTCTCTCTTACCCACTGCCTT
Organism: Fulmarus glacialis; assembly: GCF_000690835.1. Classification (NCBI taxonomy): domain Eukaryota; kingdom Metazoa; phylum Chordata; class Aves; order Procellariiformes; family Procellariidae; genus Fulmarus; species Fulmarus glacialis. The sequence continues at coordinate 29,341 of NW_009189867.1, forward strand.
CAGGACCTAAAATGCAACATATTTTCAAATCCTGCTCTTCTACTGGAAACACTAGTGAAAACTACTGAAAAAATATATTCCATTCAAGTACTGTTTTTTATCAGAATTTAGACATTCTCTGCTTAACAAATGCAGCTTACGCAGTGAAAAATGGAGGAAACAGCAATACTGAGTACACAGATATGGAATCGTTTGGTAGCCCTACAGTGAAAACCATCTGCCTGCTACAGATGCTTGCTTTTTTCAGCAGG